>NC_056743.1:1808275982-1808380982 GCF_019279795.1 Protopterus annectens | reverse complement strand
AACTTAAAAATGGTAGCCCCTACTTGTTCAGCATGACCACAGCAAACATGCTTAGCTAAAGCATTTCAAAAGTCTCTTTTCTCTGTGTCTCTGACATACTCATATATTCTAAAATGCAACTCTCTCGCAGTTCTCCCTACATAAAAGGCAGTGAAGAGCTGGCATAATGCCATGTATGCTACAAACCCGGATTTACAGTTATACTTATGATATAACTTCAATGTATAATTCCTTGCTTAACTATTATTTTATTACCTTCTTGCTTTAACTATTATTTAGTCACCCTCTAAAATATACTTACAATAATTACAAATGTTGCATTTAAACACATCTTTTACTTCACATTTCTCTTTCCCAAACCTATAAAAATATTCCTTTAGGGTCTTACCCCTTCTGGAGACAAAAAACAGATTGCCCCCTACTACTTTTCTCAACTCTTGAACGTTCATAAGACACTTCCAATCGCTTTTTATTATTTCTCTTATACCATTTTCATCAACTGAATTCTCAATCAGGTACAACAAAGAAAAATCTTTGTTATTCTTAACAGCAGGGGCTGTATTATTAGACTCCCTGTCTCTCTTTACATTTTCCATAACACCTTCAATCACTTTAATGGGATACCCTCTAGCACTGAACTTACCTTTTAAAACTTCACATTCCATCATAAAATAACAAGAGTCATCCGTTAATCTATTTATTCTTTCAAACTGAGCCTTAACAATATTATTCTTAAGACATTTTTTGTGCATACTACTGTAGTGCATGTGACGACCGTGCCCTGGCCCAGCAATCAAGGAGCCTCAGTCCTCACCACTAACACCAGTGAGGTCATCTCCTAGAAGAGGAAAGGATAACTAATACACAGTAATGTACAATTTACCTTAAGTGCACACAGAGATCACAGTCAGTCTGGGGCTGGCTGCTCCCTTGCTCACCAGGACCCCAATAAGACTCCCCACTGGCACAGCTTTAGGGTCCATGTCTCAGCCTAACTGGGCAAGCTAGAACCTCCAGTACCCTCTCTGTCCAACCAGCGCTTCGTGTCCCTGCCCAAGTAGCTGACACAACACGCACACACTTTGAGATAAATATTTATACACTTTACAGACATTCTTGGGAAAGGCTAACACGGATTCTCCAGCTGTGCCCCTTTACCCAGACTATACGGTAGTAATTACTGCCACCACCCAGTTAATAATATCAGCTACTAAAAGGCCCTTAAAAGGGTGTCCAATTATTACTGTGCAACATTAATACCCAATGGTAATGTGACAATACAGTCTAAGGCTTATTGGAAGGGCTTAGACAGTAAACTCTATAAATATATAATGTACTCTAAAGCATACTTCATCTCTACACAAACCAGCCACAGGTAGAAGGTTTTAAAAATATTTAATAATAAATAATTAAAACACAAGACAAATCTACTACACCACAGAGCTATCTAAGATTTCACAGATCATACAGAAACTTAAAATAATACAGTAGGACAGCTCTGGTTTCAAAGAAAAATACCTAATTAATCTTTACTAGCTTTAACTATTCTTACAAGACATCACAGTGCTAAAAACTTACATCTGATCATAAGCAGAGTGCTGATAAGTTAGATGTCAAGATCAAAATGGTTCAGGTCTCTTGTGAGAAATAGAATTTAAACATTACTAACAAACATGTCTCTAAGGCCCTCCCAAAATTACATCATTTTTGACACTTAGGTTTTCCCAGTATTCATATTGCATCATCTTAACACCTGGTCTGAGTTCTCAGGCCACAAACTGCATTATTTAGAAATCTAACACCTCCTCAGAAACTTACAACGATATAAGACATTTCACATGTATATACTAACAGAAACTAAAGCAATAAAAGCATATTCCACATCTAAATTCTAGTCATAAACTTTAGCCTTAAAACAATGGGCATGAAATCTTCATCCAGCTGCCCTTGGGCCAAATTCTAACATGAAAGGATACAACATGCTTCACTGGGCCAGTAGAGTGCAATGTTGTCACATATTTTGCAGTTCCACATTTCACATTGTTTTCCTACATTTTAAAAATACAAGCCTGTATTTTACATTTATTTATACAGTTGATAGAATTATATATCAAATTCTATTTGACTAGGCTGGCAGCCTTCGCCCATCTCTCCCCAGTCATCACAGTGCAAATCACGTTTTTTTTTTTTTTTTGTACTGGTTTCCTATAGATCCTAACACTCAGACTGTTAGCATTCTTGTATACCATCATGTCCAAGAAATTAATGGTCGCCTTATTCTTATTAACAGTAAAATTGAATTTTATTAATCAGTCACAGTGTTTATATACTTCATAAAATCAAACACTACATTTTCAGTCCCTTTCTATAGAAAAAATAAGTCATTTATAAAATGTTTATATATGACAATATTTTCAAAATATTTGGATTTATAAATAAATTCTTTTCCCCAGCCCAACATAAACACATTGGCATAGCTTGTAGCCATCACATCCCCCATAGCTACACCATTACCATGCCTGTATATAACCCCATTAAATACAAAAAATTATATGTAAGAATTTCATCTAAAATCTCAGACAAACCTCAGTTTGTCACCAGAAAAAGCCTGGATTCGTGCATTTCTTTATTAACTACTTCAAGATCCGCCTGATTAGGAATTACAGTATATAAAGATACCACATCTGCCATGATTAGTAATGTGTCATCATCCACTGTGATCCTTTTAATAAATGAACTGAAATCAAAAGAGTATTTTACAAAAGATCCATTTGTTAACCAACATTTGCAAACATTTACAAAAATGTATCTGCATAAATGGCCATGGATTCTGGTTTACTACCTATACAAGACACCATAGGCCTGAAACTAGGTGCATCAATATTCTTATGTACTTTTGGAAGTCCAAAAAATCTACTCATCTTGGGTTTCCATATCCTAAAATATTCCACTATATTACAAGTAATTAAATTAGCTATCACCCATTCTTCTATTAAAGTGTCAATCATACTATATGAGATCATAACTTTGGGCCAACTTATCTTGGCATAAAATTTACCGTCATTTAACATCTCATATAATACTATCGCAGTAAAACGTATAACCCATGACCACTACAGGGTTACCCTTATCAGCCTTAGTAATACACATATCATCATTATTCTTAAGTTCATATAAAGCATTTCTTTCACTTGAAGTCATGTTATGATAGACATTTTTACTTTTATTACTCAATAATACTCTAAACTCATTCTCACATGTTAATAAAAAAGCTTCTAGTTCTGGCTTAAGGGGGGAGGGGTTAAACAGGCTAGTTTTTTAAAAGAAGAAAAAATCCTCTTAATACAATCATCCCCAGAAAAATAACATTTCAAATTCAATTTGCAAACAAAGTCCCTTAATGAATTAATTAATAGATGATACTAAGTCTGCTCGTGCAGACAAACAAATGTAAGACTTTTGTTTAACAAGCTTATGTGATCCTGTGATAACATTATATTTGACAGATTAGATATTTTAAAGCAATTACTCGCAGTACCTTGTTTTGAGCAAACAGGTGCTGCTACATTTGAAACCTGTCTTCTACACTATTTATTTGCCAATGCTGGTTTCTCTGAAATTGAAAGTTCTTTCCCCAAAACTTCTGCTGCTGCTTCCATAAGCCCTGTGTTGCCACTTGTGCACAATTTTTTGCCCCTGTGTCTCCATCCTGATATACTTTGGCTCTTTGAAAACTATGATTAATATTTCTGGAGCTTCTTTTAGAACCATTTTCTGGTTCAGAATTCTTGTTTTGCTGAACTGGCTTGGCTGCTGACATTACAGAAAAATTTCTGGAGCTGCTCCTCATCCTTTGGATGCCCTTCCATTCACATCATTATTTATTTTATTAATAACATCTCCTGATGGAACTGCAGCCATAGAATCATCCATTGTAACTGGGCCTGCTCTTTCTTCATAGTCTCTTTTATCCCTTAGAAATTGTTTAGTTTATTTTTCCATTGAAAATCTTACTCTGTCTTGTTCTAGTAAAAGAACAAGACAATACTTGGTAAGTAATCAATTACATCGGAGTTCAAAATCACAGGAAATATTTAAAACAACATTGCAGGACAGTCTCAAATAAATAAAGAAAACATCTAAGCTATACTTTAGTATATTCCTATCCGAATATGAAAGAGTTACTATGCCCTAAAAATTTCCTTACAGCAAGGCAAGTGCAGATGGTGATGATGAGTGGATGTTCTTGTTAGGTCAAAGACAAAATACAAAGTGCACAGTCTCTCTCTCTCTCTCTCTCTCTCTCTCTATATATATATATATATATATATATATATATATATATATATATATATATCAGAGAGTTCTTAAATTAATATCAAATATTACTGCTGGTTTAGCTTGGATGGCATCACTTTTTGTCACCTGACTTCAGTTCCTAGGCTAAACCCCCACTGTAGTATTTGACATCTCCTTGTGAAAAATACATATCTCTCAGATGTTTGCAGATCCCGGAAGTCATAAAACAATAAAACACTTTTACATTTTAAACCTAGTAATTATTTCTCTTTCAAGACAATGCAAAAGACTTTTATCTCTGGACATTGTGTCCGCTTCTGCACTCAAACAGAGAGATAACACCTCTTATTTATGGCACAGCTATAAAGTAACTTAACCTCAACTATTCTTAAGTTTTGCAAGTTAATCTTCTATATTCCAGTAGGGTACACTGTAGATATATCTTTGAAGCTCAGCACTGTATAAACCCTGTTCAACACATACTTTTATATCAGCAGTTTAATATACACATAACATACAGTTATTCTTTTTCTTTCAGCTGTTCTCATTAGGGGCCACCACAGCAGATTATCTGTTTCCATTTCTTCCTGTCCTCTGCATCTTGCTCTGTTACACCAACCACCTGCATGTCCACTCTCACCACATCCATGAACCTTATCTTAGGCCTTCCTCTTTTCCTCTTACCTGGCAGCTTCATCCTTAGCATCCTTTTCCCAATATACCCAGCTTCCCTCCTCAGCACATGTGCAAACCAATGCAATCTCGCCTCTCTGTCTTTGTCTCCAAACAGTCCAACCTGGGCTGACCCTCTAATATACTTATTCCTAATCCTGTCTACCCTCGTCACACCCAGTGCAAATCTTAACATCTTTAACTCTGCCACATCCTGCTCTGACTCCTGCCTTTTTGTCACTGCCACTGTCTCCAACCCATATAACATAGCTGGTCTCACTACCCTCTTGTAGACCTTCTCTTTCACTCTTACTGGTACTCGTCTGTCACAAATCACTCCTGACACTCTTCACCACCCACTCCACCCTGCCTGTACTCTCTTCTTCACCTCTCTTCCACACTCGCCATTACTCTGAACTGTTAATCCCAAGTATTTAAACTCATCCACCTTCACCAACTCTACTCCCTGCATCCTCACCATTCCTCAATCCTCCCTATCATTCACACACATATATTCTGTCTTAGTCCTGCTGACCTTCATTCCTCTCCTCTCTAGAGCATATCTGCACTTCTCCAGGGTCTCCTCAACCTGTTCCCTGCTCTCACTACATATCACAATGTCATCTGCAAACATCATAGTCCACGAGGACTCCTGTATGATCTCGTCTGTCAACCTGTCCATCACCACTGCAAATAAGAAAGGGCTCAGAGCTTTTCCTTGATGTAATCCCACCTCCACCTTAAATCATCTGTCACTCCCACTGCAGATCTCACCACTGTCACATTGCCCTTGTACATATCCTATACCATTCTTACAAACTTCTCTGCCACTCCCAACTTCCTCATACAGTACCATAACTCCTCTCTAGGCACCCTGTCATATGCTTCCTCTACGTCCACAAAGACACAATGCAACTCCTTCTGACCTTCTCTGTACTTCTCCATCAACACTCTCAGAGCAGACATTGCATCTGTAGTGCTCTTTCATGACATGAAACCATACTACTGATCACTAATCATCACCTCCCTTCTTAACCTAGCTTCTACTACTCTTTCCCATAATTTAATGTTGTGACTGATCAGTTGTATCCCTCTGTAGTTACTACAGCTCTGCACTTCACCTTTATTCTTATTAATTGGTACCAAAACACTTTTTCTCCACTCCTCAAGCATCCTCTCACTTTCCAAGATTTCATTAAATAATCTGGTTACAATTCTAATACATATAATTATTTACAAAAGTCCAGATAACTGTGCTGGCAGTATTTCCTTCTGAAACACTTCTATATAAATCATATCAATATTCACAAATGACATAGAATTATTTAGAAAATTCCAAATAGCCGGGCTTGCAGTATTTCCCTATGTCACCCCCCCCCCAAAAAACTCAAGCTAGTTTTTCAAGTGACCCTTGAGAAATGTTGTTTGAGAGGGACAAACCTATCTGGGAATGCATTACCCCATGCCCTGTCCTGAGATTCCAGCTGCTTTGGCATTGCTGACCCCAGTACCATGCTGCACTGTCCATCATATGCCTGCAACCCTAGGCTCCACCATAGTAATTTGGGATTTGGCTGGCTGGCTCCCTGTAGCCATAGGTCCCCCTCAGACTCCTCCTGCCCTGTACTGCAAATACTTAGCCTACCTATCATGGTAAGGTTTCATCATGTTAAAGGACAACAATGGGATTTTGTTATTAAATGCTCAATTTATCTGTAATTTTTCTCCATGTTTACTGTCCTTGCTATGAATAAACAACAACACAGCATGTAAAATATTTTAAATTGACTGTTATTCTCCACTAGAACAGTACCTTATTGTACTGTGGTGGTTTCACTTAAAAAAAAAAAAAAAAACTTTTGTCCCGCCTTGATAAAGCTTGCTGCAGTCTCCAAATCATTGATGTCATCAACACCTATGAATACAGGTAGTTTTCTGGCCAGTCCCTTCCCGAAACTGACATTTCCATGACCTTCCTAAAAGCCCACCCATATTGTGATGTCACAGCTGCCTGGTCCTTTCCCTACCCATACAGAAAGTAAAGGCTAGAACAAGGAAACAGTACATGAGTCAAGTCTCCTGCTGTGGGCTGTCAATCACAGGTGGTAACAGCTCAAATTACCCTTAGCACATTGACAGCTAGGGAAGTTAGGTGTGAAGGGGGGTGGGAGATGAGTCAAAGTTGTACACTTCAGGCTTCACAAAGCACTGCAGTTTGGCCATTCTAAAAGGAAGCAGCAGTAAAAAGCACTTTGAAAGTCTCTTCTGTGGCATTTGCAGTGTTTGTGTTTTAAGTAGTCACTGAATGGCATGAAATGTTACTTAAAACTAACTGACTGAAAGACAGCAGTGTATGCATGTAAAATCAATGCTGTGACAGGAGCTTCAGGAACAAATAGGCATACATGACATAATTATTTAGAGCACTGCATTATGGTACAGACTAAACAATCAGAATGATTTCAAGATGCCAGACCCCATGTGGTCAGACTCAGAAATTACATAAAAATATTTAAAAACTGTAAATAGTCCTAGAGTGGTGTTAAAATGTAGGAAACACCAAACCATGATGAAATAAAAATGTTTTATTGAGTCTGTGGGTGCGGTTCTAATTTAACATGGTACTATTTGTGTCCCTGCCTCCTGCCTAGCAGTTCTACTATGTAGTTAACATCACTGACCTTCCTTACCATCTTGAAGGGTCCCTTCCCAAACTGCCTGCAGCTTGTTGTGTCTGACAGGAATGAGAACTATATCTTGCTGTCCTACAGCATACTCTCTGGCTCAGGCATTCCTGTCATACCAGACCTTTATCTAATGTTGGGCTTCTGCCAGGTCCTCCTGGGCCAAGCCCAGGAGTTCCCTGATCCTTGTCCTGAGGTTTAGGACATATGCCACAACAGACTCCTTGTGAGATTTACACTCACCCTCCAACTCATCTCAAATCAAATCTAGAGGTCCCTTCACCCTATGCCCATACAGCAACTTGAAGAGTGATAAACTGTGAATTCCTGTGGAATCTCTCTGTAAGCAAACAGATAAGGAAAATATTTGTCTAACTCCCTCTTAAACTGGTCTGCAAATGCCCGTAGCATCATCTTGAGTGTAGAGTTTAACCTCTCAACAAAACCATTAGTCTGGGGATGTTACAGGGTGGTCTTTAGGTACTTCACCCCACAGTACTTCCACAGACAAGCCAGCAGGTTTGACATGGAATTATCACCTCTGTCAGTCAATATTTCTTTTGGGAAACCTAGCCTGCTGAAAATCTCTAACAAAGCATTTGTCCCCTTTTCTTGCCTCAATGGAGGACACAACCACCACCTCAGGATATTTGGTAGCATAATCTACTAGCACTAGGATATACTTTTTTCCCCCTGTGGAACTTTGGGTACTCAGAGGCTCCACAATATCCATAGCTACCCTCTGAAACAGCTCCACAACCACAGGCCAAGGCATCAAAGGAGCTTTTGCCTTGTCTCCTGCCTTGCCTACCTTTTGGAACTGCTCACAGGTCATCCAGTACCCTGTTACATCTCTGGAAATCCCAGGCCAATAGAAATTCTGCATAATACTTCTCTTGGTATGCTTTATGACCATATGAAATGCAAAGGGAATATCATGGGCTATAACTAGAAGTGCCAGATGGTAGGCTCTGGGTACTACCAACTGCTGTATTCTCTCATCCTCTAGCCCTCCCTCAAGGGTCCACTCTCTATACAGTAACCCTTTTCCCCAGTATACAGATTCCTCCTTCCTTTGAGAATTGGGTGCCTCACTAGCGACCTCCATCACGCCTTGTAATGTAGGGTCTGAGAGCTGAGCCTGTCTCAACTCTCTCTTAGTAACACTTCCCAGCTCCCCTTCCACAAGAAGTCTGGTATCCTCTGACAGCGGTGCCTCACTGTCAGCCTGGGTACTACTACCACCTCTGCCCTTGCAGTCACTCTGTCCAAGGGAGCATCAGTACCCACAAGCAAATGTGGCTCATCTTCAGTCTCACTGCTACAGGGTAGCTCCCTCCCTAAAGTAAAAACCTCACCAGTCCTGGCTGCAAGTGTGCAGTCTGTCTGGGTCTCCCCAGGCTACCAGACCCACATGCTCGGCTCCAAGCCTGACTGCATGGAACTGCATGCACACAAGGTACTGAATTATCAAAATCATTCCCTATCAGGACATCTACAGGGATATCCTCAAACACACCTACTTACTGGCTTCCTTTTTCACCCTCCTAGTCAAAGTGAACCCTAGCCAGTGGTATTTGGAATGGCATCCCTCCTAAAGCTCTGACTGGAGTAGACTACCCTAGCAAGTAGTGCTCCTCTTTAACCATTTCAGGCTTCACAATGCTTAGGTCAGTGGCTGTGTCTGTCTCAGCAATGGCCTCTTTTCCATTTACTAAGATAGGCTATAACCTCTTGTGGTAGTTTGATACCCTTGTTGTCTCGAGACAACTTACTGCTGGCATTCTGTCATCCCCACTTACTGTCTCTCCCACATTTTGTTCCCCACCTTGCCTCCATCGACATCTATATGCTACATGGTCCCACTGGTTAACCCTTGGTCCTGGACATGTACCTGGAATAGTGGCTTCACCTGCTACTGGCGGACTCTGTTGAGGCAGTCAGGGCTGCCCACCATGGGTCCCCTTAGACCCATGAGCAGCACAAAGTGTCCCTTTTCTTGTGCAGTGATACCCTGATTGCTAGGTATAGGTCTCCCTTCTTCCCCAACTCATCTGCAGTACTGTATTGTCTGTCTGCTAACCAGATTCTCATGTCCTCAGGCAAAGCCCTACAAAAGTGGTGACTTGTCATCCACTCACCCACCTATGAAAATAAGTGCTTAGTTCAGCAATATATCCACACACACACTTTCATCTGCCTTGCATCTATGCTCACAAAACATTTTCTTAGAAGCTTCAGGTGTTAGCTTAAAGCATTCTAAAAGACAATTTTTTACTGTATTATAATTTAAGCAATCAGTATCAGACAACTTAGAAATAGCAGTTACAGCTTTACCATGGAGTAAGGGAGTCAGGAACCGTACCCAGAGCCCTTGGTCAACATTATACTTTTTACATACCCTTTCAGACATATGGATGAAATTATCAAAATGATCCCCCTTTGTAAATTGTGGAAGAAATTTACTGACCTTTGCTGCTTCTGGGGTTTGGTTACTCCCTTCCCCATTACCTCAATGACTCTGGCAAATAGTCAGTATCTCTTTTTCATGTTACCTCTGCCTCTTATTTTCCTCAGCCTCCAGATGTCTCAGTCTTTCTGCTGCTTCTGTTTCCAAATGTTTGGCCTCCAGCTCAAGTCTCTTTAACTCCATATGGATTTTTAAGTCCTCTGTGGAAAGGTTGAACTGTCCATTTTCTGAGTGTTGTACATCTATTGTCCTCCTGATTGCTGGGGTGTGATGCAGCTTTTTCCAAGGCTGAAATAATTTCTGCTTTAGTCAGGTTAGCATGCACCAGTCCTCTAGCCTGGCACATCTCAGCCAACTGGTTCCTCCTCAGCGTGCCATACTCCTCTGCTGACATGCTTGTTTGCTCTCCTTGACTAACTAATCTACCAAAAAAAACAATTGTGATATGAAACTCTGAATGTTCACTGTGTGGCTGATTGAGAGTGCAAACACCTTCAGTGACCACTCTATACAGGGTACAGGAATTCAATATCCGCACCACTACAAGCCAATTCATATGTGATGTGGCTATCCCACCACTGCCACCAATTAATATGTGATGCCCCAGCACTGGCCCAGTAATCAAGGAGCCTCAATCCTCACTACTGGCATCAGTGTGGGATGTACACAATAGAAGGATGACAAGTACACACACAGTAAAGTGCAATTTCCATTAAGAGCACAGAAAGATCACAGTCAGTCTGGGGCTGGTTCCTCCCTCTTTCTCCAGATCTCCAATAAGACTCCCCACTGGCACAGCTATAGGGTTGAGATCTCAGCTGAGTGGCCAAGCTAAGGCCTCCAGCATCCTCTCTGTCCAACCAGTGCTTTGTGTCCCTGCCCAAGTAGCTGACACACACACACACACACACACACACACACACACACACACACACACACACACACACACACACACACACACACACACACACACACACACTTTCAAATTTGATTTATATACACACACACACACACACACACACACACACACACACACACACACTTACTTTCAGATTTGATTTATATACAAACAGACACACACACACACACACACACACACACACACACACACACACACACACACACACCTGGGAAATGCTGGCACAGGTTTACTAGCTGTGCCCCCTTCTGCCCAGACTATGAGGTAGTTTTCACTGCCACCAACCACTACTTGTAAGCTACTCTAAGGCCCTTAACAAAGGGTGTCCAATCCTGCTGTGTAATGTTACTATTAATCCAAATGGTAGTCTGACCAAGAGCAAGGTTATTTAGGAGTGGCCTGTACAGTGCCACCAAATAGATATGCAAGTATTCTTATAGCTTAAATATGTCTCACAGATATCAGCCACAAAGATAGGTTTAAATATATTTAATAATAAATAGTAAAAGAACAAGACAATACTCAGTAAGTAATCAGTTGCATCAGAGTTCAAAATCACAGGAAATATTTAAAACAACATTGCAGGACAGTCTCAAATAAATTAAAGAAAACATCTAAGCTATACTTTACTATGTTCCTATCTAAATCTAAGAGTTACTATGTCCTAAAAGCTTCCTTACAGCAAGGCAAGTGCAGATGGTGATGATGAGTGGATGTTCTTGTTAGGTCAAAGACAAAATACAAAATGTACAGTCTCTCTCTCTCTCTCTCTCTCTCAGAGAGTTCTTAAATTAATATCGAGTATTACTACTTGGTTAGCTTGGATGACATCACTTTTTGTCACCTGACCTCAGTTCCCAGGCTAAACCCCTATTGTAGCATTTGAAATTTTCTTGTGAAAAATGCATAGCTCTTAGATGGTTACAGATCCTGAAAGTCGTAAAACAATAAATCACTTTTACATTTTAAAACTAATAATCACTTCTCTTTCAAGACAATGCAAAAAACTTTTAGGTCTAGACATTGTGCCAGTGTCTGCATTGAAACTGAGAGGTAACATCTCTTGTTTATGGCCCAGGTATAAAGTAACTTACCCTCAGCTATTCTTAAGTTTTGCAAGTTAATTTTCTTTGTTCCAGTAGGGTACACTATGGATATATCTTTGAAGCTTAGTACTGTACAAACCCTGTTCAGCACATACTTTTGATTCAGAAATTTAATATACAGATAACATACAGTTCTAATACATATAATTATTTACAAAATTCCAGATAGCTGTGCTGGCAGTATTTTCTTCTGTCACACTTCTATATAAATCGTATCAATATTCACAAATGGCATAGAATTATTTACAAAATTCCAGATAGCTGGGCTGGCAGTATTTCCCTTTGTCACAACCTCATTAATACCTTGTGTTGATTCCCCCCTGCTATCCTGGTTTGGGTTTTCAGTTTCTGTCTTGTAAGTAATAATTTATTTTGGATGTCTATCCATACATGATGCCTGGAACCGGTACATCTATGGTTATCTGCTGTCTGTTTTTTCTCCATTAACTGTACTTTTTTTCTTTCACTGGTTTATGGCTAACCAACAGACATTTCTGCATTTGAGGTATTTCTCGATCAAAAGGTAATGTCCATCATGATGCATGTTTTTGTTAAATCAACTGCAGCAATGTGGATATAGGCTATCATTTGCCAACTGCTGCCAATATGCTACAGTTTAATGTGCAGAAAGAGCTTTTTTTTTTCTTTTTGTCTTCGACATAAATGGGAGGGGTGCCAGATCGAGGGACGGCATTGGGCAACCGGTTATCTAGCTACATCTCTGATCACTCTGTCTGACTGCTCAAGGTCACCATATGATTTTAAATGTACCAAAATAATAGAACTCTTGCTGCAGACATCCATTATAAAAATTATTTTGTTGAAATATTTCTAATTACAGGGTTACCGAATGACAAAAAAAGTCCACGCTGTAATAGCAGTGAAAAGCACATTAATCAACATTAGAAACAAACATCTCTTGTACAATGAAAATATCAAACACTTTGGCAGCTCACTTGACACATTTTCTATTACATTTGAGATCCTGTGGCAGGAAAGGATTGCTGCATAATACTGTACTCCTGTTATTAAATAATTTGCCCCAGATTACATTAATCTTTGCTTGATATACTTATTTGAGCTACGCTGTTCTGGATATGATACATTATTACTATGTCTGGTGCAGATCTAAATAGTGCAGTAGTAATAGCATCATGTTCTTTCTCAATTAAAGCATAAAAACATATTAAACATTTTTATTGCTGCATATGCTTTTTAGCTGCAGATAGATTAAACTGCAGTTTTTGTGCTTGTATGTATTTTGTCATCTTTGACCATAGCATGTGGGATCACTGAATGAAATCAAAGAGGAAGAATGTATAATAGACAAATGGATATCACATTTGTTGATAACTTAAGATGTATGTAAGTAAGTATGTATGCATGAAATTTGCATTTTTGTATAACAATCTATGAAAAATAAAGAAATTAAAACCATGAATTAATTATTTGTCCCATATTGGATATCTGAGACTCTTGCTTTAGTAAAAATATCTGGAAACATTATTTGTTTTGTGATAATTTGTCCATGTAACAGCAGAGACACAATTCAGCCTGTAACATGAACTTGTATTCTTCTCGGTGGCTACATTAGTACCATATTTATAATTGCATGTTTACTCAAAGCACTTAACAGGGTACTATGTTAAACAAAACAGTACTTAATAATGTATGACCTAGAGATACGTGTCTCAGTCTCTCTTTATGTTATTTTTTATGTGACACCCCAGTTGTTAAAAGAACCTTTTTAAGTATATTAGTTGATATTTGACCACTAGGTGGCAGCATAGCACAACACTCCTACTTTTTAACATTGTAAAGCCTTAAAGTGGCGTACTGCTACCTACTTTCTTTTATTTTTATTAGGGGTAAACCATACTATCATTGAAAAAGTATTTTAACATATGTGATTTTCCACTCAGTATATTATGTATGAAAGATACCAAAGCAGGAAAATATACATAGTGTTAAATGTGTTAATAGAACACTGCATCTTACACAAATCAACATTAAAAACAATTTTGACTTAATATTTGTAACGTAACATAGCAAACAAATTGATTTGAGCAGAGGAGTATATAACTGAACAGACTACAGTATGTCTCTTCACTATAACTGCATCATGCTTATTTGTTTGCAAATTTCTTTATCTATTTGTTAACCTGGTCTGGACACAAACGTCCCTTTTAGGAGCAACCCAGGAGAAATTCCTGGTCATACCTCTCAACCTCATAGAGCAAGAAATCTATACAAAGCCATAAATAAAACTGGAACAAAAGCCCAAAAATAGGAACAGTTTTTAAACATTGCTCTTACAAGCTTAGAAAGTTGATAGAATAACAGATTTTGCATTACCATGTTTTTTCTGAAGTGTATGAAGTCTGAAACTCAAATGTCTGTCATTATTTTCTAACATCAGTCTTTAATGATTTGCCACTAATTTGCCAGAAAACCACAATTTTATGAAAAACAGATCAAAAATGTTATGCAAAAATCTGGACATTCTGCGAAAATCTGTACAATTGACAGGTATACCTGGTTGAGTGACTTGGAGTCACATAGTAGGTAAATGGAGATGGAAAGAATCAAACCATATACCATTGACTTCAGGAAGCAGCTCATTAATAGCTTAGAGCCTTATGTATGCAAAACACTCAAAAATGATTTTGCAGCACCATAGTGACAAATTAGGGGAGGGGGTATGGATAATTATCTGCTTACAGCATTTATCATCAAGTTGTCACTTCTCCTTTGAGGAATTAATGCCCTAACATTATCCACATTGCTGTAATAACTTAAATCTGTCCTTGGAATAATGCATACACATGATGAATGACAATGGACCCAAAACAGAACCTGCAGAAAGCCACAACTCACAGAATGACAATCACGGGAATTAATCTGTGACACCACTATTTGCAGGTGTTCCATGCTGCTTGTCACAAATTACATGAGCAGTAAAAGACAACTCATAGTAAGTCTGCAGACTGGTGAAAAGAATACCATGATCACAGCTGCTCTGGTGGCATAAAGGGATAGAGATCTTACTGCGGCCTAGTGGACCAGGGTTTAATCACCAGCTGGGACAACTAATGGAGCAGCAGGAAGGGATGGGTGAGTATTAAAAGAACTGAGAGATCAAAGAGGACCAGGTCTGAATAATGCCACTGCTCGATCATGATCTTTTACCACACTGAGACATTATTAAATACCTCCAATGGGGCAGACACTATGCCGTGGTAAGCCCTGAATGCAAACTAAAATATTTATTTACTTTGCTTGATTTTGAGCAGCTAGATGGACGAATAACCTAGTTACAATGTAAGGAAACAAAAGAAAATAATACATACAATTACAATGAAACCACTGATTTGTACTAGTAATTACAGTGGAAGAAGTAATTTTATAATTAGAGTGAGTAAGGCAAGGACTAATAAACTTGATGAAAGAGGTCTTGTGAGTTTAGAAAGATGCATGCAGCTTGTATACAACTTTCTTGATGCTAATAAAGAGAAGGTTTGGGATAGGTTAGCAGTTATTCAAACATTGTGGATCTGAAGAAGGTTTCTTGAGAATTGGGATTAGCAAGGCTTACTTTAACACAGCTAAATGTTTCCATTTCTCAGAGAGGACCTCATGATTTGAAAAAAAACTGTGGCTGAAGCATCTAAACAAAATAGTTTAGCAAGGTGTAGCAAAATACTATGGTTCTGCATCTAGCAAGCTCACAGAACTATGGCAGTTCGGACTAGCAAGACGTAATTGTGTAACTTGGAAATGTCATCCACTACCCCTTGCTGGTGAGTGTGTCACTAGTTCTATTCTCCAAGAATTGGATGTACAGCCTGCGCATATTGAATATGTTTCACCTGTGTCATGTGATGAACCAATATCCCTTGTGAGACATGGAGGTTCCCCTGTACCATATGATGAATCACTGTCACAGGTGATGCAGTCCATTCCATCTGCAAGTGTCAATCAGAAAGTGGTATCAGGCCATGAAAGGCCTTTGTGTGTAGACAGCTGTGTTTGTCCATGCCACAGAGAGGTGTCTCCCACTACTAGTGCTAATCAAAAGAACTGTACAGGACAGATGACAAACCCACCTGCATAGGTCAGTGGAATGCTGTACTGTATCATGTCCATCTGCAGGATTTTGTGTAATCTGTTGGTTCATCATCAACTCTAACTGGCAAAAAAAAGCTGTTTTTTTTTTAATATTGTGCTACCACTCTTATTATATTGACGCCTCACAGAAGAGACCTACCGGTTGAGTTTTTAGTCACAGCATGAAAGGTGGACATGATGACTCTAAGGCATAAAACATTCCCTAGAATGTGTATTTACATGAGCATGGTACCTCTTCCCGAGTACAGAAAGAACTGAGAAATATATCACTAAAATGGCAATGACCCCATCTAGGAAGTTATACTACATTTATGGTTTGAAAATATTTGACACTACTTCCAACTTAATGATAGCACCACCAGGCCTTAATAAACTGCACCACATATGGCATGTAATGAGTGCTCTACCTGAGGCTTTCAAAAGTTAATATAACATCCACTGAGAGATTTCTGTAGGCAAGACATTTTGAGGTCCCCTGAAGTTCCATCAGTACATGCCAGCCAAGCCACAAATGTATGGCATCAAAATGTGAGTGCTAGCTGATGGCTGCAGTGACTACATCAGTAACTTGTAGGTTTGTACCTAGTCATGGCTCCCATAGAAGATTTGTATGGCAAATATCACCATGTGTATTTTAATAATTTCTCCACATCAGTAAGCGTGACTAATGCATTATTGCAGCATGGGCTATACTGATGTAGGACTATGATCACCAGTTGTGCAGTATAGTCATGTGATCTCAACAACACGTACAGAGAGAAGCTGCAGAGTCTATTCAGTGGCAGAGTGGATCATTTCCCCTGTCAGTTAACACAGATCCGGTATAAATTAACTCCACTGTCTGAAGAAGGCAGAAAGATGGCCGCTGCCACAGATCAGTTGCATGTATACCACTGGAAGAAGAAGAGCAGAAAAGTGGTGGCTGTATCTCTTCTAGTTTATGTTGGATGTGGCTATTGCCAATGCATTTCTTCTGTTTAGAGGCAGTAGAAATAATCCTGATCATTGCATGAACACAGATGGCTTTCCATGAACAGTTGTCAGTATAAATGATAGCTCAGCATATGTTCAGATCTGTGGTGCTCTGGAAAAAAAAGCCCTGCACTAAAGGAAATGAATGTACACTGTAACAAGGACCACATTATCCAATATAAATGCAGAAAGCTAGGTGTTGTTGCTGTCTGTTACAAAATAAATGCTCAGAGCCCAAACAAGGATGCATGGCATGTTGTGTTAGCTTGTGTAATGTCTGTTTTGCAGCATACAACAATTATGCAGAGGCAGGTGAGTCACCATGAAGACTGTAGCCTGTCATAGTGAATGAAACAAATGAATGCACATTAAAATGAAAATGTTTTGCATGCAGTAATCTATAAACACAGGAATCAGACAGGCACTGCTACAGAACAGGACATTGGATCACTTCCAATAAACTAAAACAAGTAATAATGGCCGCACACCACTACGGCTACAACAGAAGACTAGTAACAGTGAAGCAGAGAAGCGTGACAGTGAGGGTTTGCAGGACTCACATCACAAGGAGTAATACTTGTACCACCATCACAAGTGGTAATGTAAACAGAGTCTGCTGCACCTCTTTACATTTCCATGTTGACCCCCATCTGGCTTCTACCCCTACTCATTATGCATCCCTTTGGCCACCCATGTGATGAGTTGTCTATTGTTTCTGTTTGTCTCTGTTCATCTCTGTTCATCCATGTAACAGAACACAACTGCACAGCTACGCAGCACCTACCCTGCCTGACTCAATAATGAGTGTGTGTGCGCTATACCCAGGCTGTGCTTGGTGGTCATCATGTGTCATCACAGTGTGAGGTTGACTCCCTGCTCCACCCTTCTCCAGTACCTACTGTATGTGGTGAATGCAAGTGTGTGTGTACGTGTGTGTGTGTGTGTGTGTGTGTGTGTGTGTGTGTGTGTGTGTGTGTGTGTGTATCTGACATGACCTGGTTTTCTATGGGAGACTCTCTGTATGTAGTTGGCGTATCTGCCATGACGAGTAGGGCTGTGAATTGGTCCCAAGTGCCATCACAGCAGAAGTGGGCCTTGCTCTGCCCTTCTCCAGTACATTGAGTGTGTGTGTGGTGTTACTTGTAATGGAGCACTGAGGAACCCTACAGCATTGACACCAATTCTTCCTTGAGAAACCATGTCTCTTTGCAGTGGATGCGCCACCCATGACACATACGGCTGTCACTTGGTCCCATGTACCATCACAGAATGAGTGGAGAGGTGGACCTTGTTCCTCATTTCCCTAGTACACTGTGTGTGTTTTTGTGTATATACACATGTGTGCATAAGGTGGATGTGTCTCTGTTTGTGGTATCAT
Organism: Protopterus annectens; assembly: GCF_019279795.1. Classification (NCBI taxonomy): domain Eukaryota; kingdom Metazoa; phylum Chordata; order Ceratodontiformes; family Protopteridae; genus Protopterus; species Protopterus annectens. The sequence goes on along the minus strand of NC_056743.1, from coordinate 1,808,362,354 downwards.
GTGCTTAGCCAGATATTCAGTTTTTTTGTTGCATGTTGCACAGGGAGTAACAGAAAATATGTTGTATGATTTCACTTTTTATTGCACAATTTCACCATTTGTTGCTATTTCTGAAGTGATGTTTTCTTTCTTTACATGTATGGAATCTACAAAGAAGTGCATCTGAATATGTAGACATTCATATGTACATTATGTAGTGATCAGAGCAAAAAAGACATCGGGAGTAGACCTGTGGCCACATGATGAGCCTGTAAACATTGAGTGGTTGAGAGGATTGTGCTGGAATAGACTCATTCCCGCTACTCAGGGCCAAACATAATGGGGGGGGGGGGTTGGCAATTGGCATAATATAAGCTGTTTACTTCACATACACAACTTACATGGTTTGAGTCTCACCTTTGAGGGGAACTGACTAGGCTTAAAATAGTCCACAAGGCAGCTAGTCTACTACTTACTTATAAACCTTATGACATCCAATGTTTTGGTACTGCACACTGGAGGCAACAAGATTACATCACATCCACTATGTAAAATGAAAGTGCAAATATTGCACATACTGGCAGAAGTACATTCATGCCGGTTGCAGTCCAGGAAAATTTGGTCTGAAATTATTCAGTGACACATATGGAGGGATGGTGTGAAGCTGAAAAAATTTGCATGCTGACCAGAGGACACATGAGGGAACTGTGTGATGGCATTCGGGTGGTTAGCATGCAGACACCCTACCATAATTACCTCATCCACAGAAATATACATTCATGATGGTTTGCATTTAACAAATGAAAGAATCTAGTATTTCATGATGGGCATCAGGAAGGCAGTCTATAGGGAACTGTCTTTCCTATGAAGTTTAGTGTTCGACATACAAGACATGGCTAAACTTTCTGATTCACTTCTTTCTTCCCTTTATTTTCCTTTAGTGAATAAAATACATTTATGATAATAAAATATGATAATAAAATATTTTTCTTGCCTGCATCTGACTCTTTCTCATAACTGTGTAGAATGTGTAAATGGAGATGTGCAGTGTGGCAGTGATCATGTGTAAGTATACGGTACTCCATGGTTTGAACTGAAGGATTACATAATTATGCAAAACTTGTGAATGATACCTGCTGACTGTCTGCCAGTGGTCTGCAGATGTGTATACCTGTTAACTAATGCAAGATGTATATTTGCATAAATATCATATTTCTGTAAATATGTCATGCATTATCCACCGGGAGACACTGTAGAGCCAAAGTCAAAATAAACTTTATTGTCATTCAGAAATCACACGTGCAAAAACTGAATTAAATTCTGTGTCTCCGGACTCAATGTGCAGACAACATATAGACTATTTTCACAGACATTTACACAGATAACACCTAGCTATTACATCACAGACATCCGGGTAGACAGGCTAATACTACACACAATTAGCATTGTACATGCCCAGTCACTGCAGAGGCCAGAAATCGTCCCACAGATAAGTGGAATCTTCTTTAACAGACAAAATTTGAGTTCATTTCTGTAAATATTATGCCACATATTCATAATTATATTAATAACCTGAACTAGTAGGTTTGTATATGGTACTCCATGTTATCAAATGAAATATTACATAATGATGCAAACGTTATGAATAATACTTGGAGGCCGCCTGTTGGTGATCTTCAGATACGTATCCTTGTTTACCAATACAAGCTACACATTTGCATAAGTATCATATTTCTGTAAATACTTCAGGAATTGTCCACCTGGACATATTGTCGAACAGCATTTAGCATATCCAGTCACCGGAGAGAACAGGAGTGGCTTATCAGTCAAATGGTGTACTCTGAAACGAGAACATTTGGGTTATTTTCAAGAAATATTATGAATATATACTATAATTGACGTAAACTAGAGGGTGTTTATATGGTACACCATGGTATCCAATGAAAGAATACAGAATGCTGAAAAAAATCTTTCACTAATAGTTGTTGCATAATTAACACTAGTTTGCAGATATTTATACTTACTTGTGCATTAAATACACAAATATGCATAACATTAATAATTATGCAAATATTTCAAAAGTGGAGTGACATATACAAGACTTCTTTGCAGCAAAATGAACATTGATAGTCTGGACCTTTCTATTATGGCTATATAGTTATTAATACTTGTTTGCAGAATTATAACAATTAATATAACATTACCATTATGTCTGACTGAAATAGTAATATGACCATATCAAAGAGGAGTGTGTGCTGTGTAGCTTTTGTATTTTAACATTATCTGTAACTTTTATAGCTTTTAGTGTATATTCATTTGCTTACATGTAGGTTGGAAAACTGCATTATCAGAATTTTGGCTCAGAAAAAAGCTGTCCAGGAAGGAAATATGCAGGTGTCAGGAGATGTGAAGTTCCACTCAGGCTAGATGTGAAAGAGTTAAAGAGACTGTTATGTCCATGTTCTTAGTCCACTCAAACCAATTAGATCACCAAGATATAGAAAGGTCTGTGCAAGTGATAGCCAGCGTGGCAAAATATGGTATAACCCATGGTTTACCTTTAAAATGTCGCAACACACGTCTGCGACTCTTCATATAGCTGACTCATAATGTCGGAAACTGCACTTTCAAATTCTTAAAAGATCGAATCTGCTACCCAAAGAAAGTCGACACTCTGGGAATGTCGACTTTCTTCGAAACACCTGTCATTTGCGGATGTCCCCTAAGACCATTATGCAGGGGGGCAAGCCCCCTATACCCCCATGTGGGGGGGGCTGCACCCCCACACCCCCTGCTAATTTTATATACTAACCCTGAGATCCCACTACAGTGAGGGAAGGGGTACATGTCCTGATCCCCACTGTAGTGCGATCTACACTCAGAATGCCGAATTCACGAGCGAATGCACTCTGACATTCACTCTTTTGTGAGTTTGGCAATTTATAGTTCGTTAATACAGACTTTTGAAAACATCCTTTCACACATCTGACCATTGCAGGTATGCACTTCAACATTTTAAAGGTAAACTATGTCACATAAATAGTAATCATTCAGACCGAAGAAGGTCCAGAATGGGTCTTGCTTAGCAGCCAAGAACTTGCAGTTTAATGAAGCTGTTACCTGCTATGCTTCTCAGGTACTGGACCTCTTCCTGACCAGTGACATACTAAGCTACTCTAGCCATTACCCAGGCCTTGCTAAGAGAGTTGAGTATCCCAATTTTTAAGAAGCTGAGACACCCAGTTCTGATTATAGATAACTACATTATCCAAGTACACATCTCTATAACAGCTATTTTATCACATACTAATGGAATGTTGCAGGTGCTCCATGCAGCCCAGACAAATTGACTTTGTTCTGAAAACGTTTAACCAGCCAGGAAAAAGCCATTTTCTTCTAAGCTCTTTCTGTGTGAGGCACTCTCTGGCACCGCCTTTGTTAAATCCAAGGTTGTGGGGTATCTTGCAGGTCCCAGAGTCTTGATGATTCCCATAGTGTGGGATAAATGCTTAAATAGGAATGGAATTTAGTTGTGTACAGGCATTACAAAGGTAAACATTACCTCCTTTCTTAAGCTCTTGCACAACATTGCGCTGTCACTCTTCTATATCCCTCCTAGCAAGCATGTTTTTTTTTTCTCAGTGTGGCAGTATGCTTTACCTCAGTGAGCTTAAAGTCAGAGCTTTGACTTTCTGTCTGGCTCTGTCACAATGTCACAACTTATCACCTTAGATTATTCTGACAAAAAAAGAAAATCATCTTTATTTTTATTAATTGCTTCCCCTCCTTTTCATGATAAAATGGACAGTATTTCATATGACTGCTTCTGGTTCATAGTTAGGTCTCACAATTTGACCCAGGGCACAATTAACAATCAGACTTTTTCTTGTACAACAGTGTTTTAAGGAATTTATGTGGAAAATTTGTTTCTTTTCACTTGTCACATTTGATCACCTTGTAGTTAACATGTCCTTCTCTCTCTGCTTCTTAGTGTCCTTGCCAGGTGGCCAGGAGCTTGGTTCCTGTGGATGGATTGGGAACCATCACCAGGGCCTCAGGATCAGTTCCCTAACTTTTCAGCCTCTGCTGTAAGCATGGGCTTGAGCTATTTTGTGATTTGGTCACATGTTCCTTTATTAATAGCAGTGCAACTTCTAACGTATTCTGTATTTGGATCATATGCTCAGCTATACCATGTTAGAGAATCTTTTCCTCTTCCCAGACACTCTCTTAATATATCTCAAAATTTCTTGGTCTGCTCCCATAACACATTTCAAAAGGGGGAACCACATAGAAGACTGTGGTACCTACAAAAGAGTAAATCAGTCACAGGGCAATAGCTTCTTCCTGGTGTTTCCTTTATCTTTTATTTTATTTAACATCCCTTCTAGTGTTTTCCTGAACCCTTCAACCAAGCTACCTATCTACAGATGCTACGTGGGCATTCTTCTCTGCTTGATCTGTAACCATCTGGTAAAAGGTACCATTACCAGGACATAAGGGTACCTGTCTGATAGGGATTTCTTAGGATATTGTGACCTGACTATGAAATAAGACTCCATCCCCTAGCCACAACAGTCTTAATACTGATACCACACAGTGCCATGCCTTCTGGGTGCCCCTGGGTAGATTCTGGTATAATCTAGGATACCTATGTGTGCCTGAATCTCCTTCTAACCTTTAGTATGGTTCCTATAATAATACCCACTTGTTAATGAGATAGGCTCACTGTATACACAGTCCCTTTTCAAGTGCAAACTGAGATCGATGTCTGGCTAAGTAGCTTGCTCAGAATCATATACTAGACTAATGGGGGCTGAGGGAATCAAACCCTGTACCAAGCGGAGCTACAGCTCACTGTGTTAAACCTCTGCACCAACTGCCAGACATGGGACACCTCCAACATTCCATTAGTCGAATCTAAAGTTACTTTTCAATGGTAGGAGATATTACTGGTATAAGTGCATGGGACACCTCCAACATTCCATTAGTCGAATCTAAAGTTACTTTTCAATGGTAGGAGATATTACTGGTATAAGTGCATGGGACACCTCCAACATTCCATTAGTCGAATCTAAAGTTACTTTTCAATGGTAGGAGATATTACTGGTATAAGTGCATGGGACACCTCCAACATTCCATTAGTCGAATCTAAAGTTACTTTTCAACGGTAGGAGATATTACTGGTATAAGTGCATGGGACACCTCCAACATTCCATTAGTCGAATCTAAAGTTACTTTTCAACGGTAGGAGATATTACTGGTATAAGTGCATGGGACACCTCCAACATTCCATTAGTCGAATCTAAAGTTACTTTTCAACGGTAGGAGATATTACTGGTATAAGTGCATGGGACACCTCCAACATTCCATTAGTCGAATCTAAAGTTACTTTTCAACGGTAGGAGATATTACTGGTATAAGAGCATGGGACACCTCCAACATTCCATTAGTCGAATCTAAAGTTACTTTTCAACGGTAGGAGATATTACTGGTATAAGTGCATGGGACACCTCCAACATTCCATTAGTCGAATCTAAAGTTACTTTTCAACGGTAGGAGATATTACTGGTATAAGTGCATGGGACACCTCCAACATTCCATTAGTCGAATCTAAAGTTACTTTTCAACGGTAGGAGATATTACTGGTATAAGTGCATGGGACACCTCCAACATTCCATTAGTCGAATCTAAAGTTACTTTTCAACGGTAGGAGATATTACTGGTATAAGTGCATGGGACACCTCCAACATTCCATTAGTCGAATCTAAAGTTACTTTTCAATGGTAGGAGATATTACTGGTATAAGTGCAAGGTAAGTACAAGCTGAGCCCTAGTATTTTTTTTGTGGAAAAGTACACTAATAGTCTGGGTGTGAAACATGCCTCCTGGCCAAAAGAATATGACTATATCTAGTACCTTTTCTTCCATCTCTTCTACTGCCATATGTTTGTCTGACACCTTGCTGTGTGATAATTTGTTAACTTCACTAACATGTTCATTTATTGCTAGGGTTTCTAGGTCCTCTAGTCTTAGTTTCTTTGTTAAAGTAATTTGTTGAGAGCTTCATAGTATGGAAAACTATGAGTACCTTGTGGTTTCCCGGCACTTCAATGGTCTTCTGCTCTTCTGCACATTTTTCCTGACTTACCCAAGTATAAGTTCCAAGTGAGAGACCCTAAACAAGTTAGGATGTTCAGTCTGGAGGTTTGCCAGTGCAGGCCGTCTCTCCTCCATCTATTTATCATGGAAAACCTCATCCCCTCCCATAAAAACTTGTGCCAAATAGACCATGAGTACTGCTTTTCATTCTTTAAGAGTTCCTATTTAAGTGGTACAAGGCAAACATCTCATTATAATATTCAATGGAGTCTGCATTTTCATTTAATTCTGGGAGAAATGGTGTCATGTGCCCTTAACTTACACATGCTATTCCAGGATATTACCCCTACAGAGTGATCAGGCTTTCAGTACTCTATGCTATATATATGTTAGACAGCAAGGCGGTCTTTTCTATCTCCAAACATGCATATCACAGTTATGGTGTGTCTAGAACTGAGCATGTTCTTCCTAACCTGCTCACTGAGTATAAAAGTCACCATACTACTTATCTGGAACACCATTTTCAACTTTTCTGCTTACAGACATTTTAAATCTCAACACTGAGTTCCAGAGGTATGCAGGGATAAATCCCTGACCACCGTCATGTTCGATTAGCAGCTTGGAAGTCTGACTGAGCTGTCAGGGGAGGATTGGCATGTGGTTTAACCAGATGCCATTGCTACATTCCCTGGTGCCATCAATGGTGAGTACCTAATTACTGTATGCCCAATTATCTTGTCTGGTGTCAATGAAAATGTGGTCTGTGCAGGTCCATCACTACTCATCCAAACGACACTGTGCAAATCATAATAGCATGGCAACAATGTACAAAACAAGGTGCTTGAGTACATATGAAGTCTAAGCAAAGGTAATTGAACTACAACTAGTTTTCTGTAGTTATAACTTCAACAGCATGTGCAGAAATAAATACCATCTCAGTCTTTCTCACAGGATACCATGAACCTGGAATACTTTATTTCTAGTTGCTTTCAAGCTGGCACACACTACTGTGGTGAGTAGTAAGCAAGCAGACCCAGGCAAACAATATCTCAAGCAAACGTGCTAGAGGAAACTAAAATTGTGCATTTGTGTTTCAAAAACCAGAAGATAATTCATCTCATGTTACTGCTTCCCTCGAACTCTATAAGAGATGGTTGCAAGGGTTATTCATCAGACTCTGACCAGTGGAGGTATTTCTTATGCCCTCCTTGCCAATTTTTCAGCTCTAACTAAATCTGAGGAGCAGAGGTCTCTCTCTCTTTCCTTTTCCTGAAAACAACAAGGATAATGACACTTCCTCCCTTATTAGATCCTTCCTGATGACCTCGCCTTTCAACAGGCCTTCAGGGTCTCATGAGTTCTGATATGAAGTGGGCTTCTGTTCTATGCTGTTCATTTGACAAACAGCCAAATCAGTATTTAAGGAAGAATGAAGAGGAAACCTGGATTATCCTTCCTAAGGAAGTAGGCTATCGGGAATGCTACCTTTGCTAATTTAAAGTACTTCAACCAATAACAAAGCTGTAATTTACATAGATCATCCCCCGACTCAGCTGCCTTTAACCAGTCATGTGATTCTTCTGCTATCGCCTCAGCCCAATGTAGGATTCAACCAAGGTCTTAAGAAGATGGTGACTCCCTCAGTCAGTAGGATACTAGTTTTGTACTTCCACTGCACACTGGATATCCTCAGGACATGTGTTTTCTGAACATCAGAGAAGGGGTATGTGTTCCAAAGTTATTTAGACCACCTATTCTCATCTACTCCTGTCAGTACAGGTGGTGTTGGAGGATATCTTGCCTCAGTCCCTACTTGCAAAGGGTCCATAGAAACCATCCCACTAGATAAGGAAAAGCAGTGAGTGGTTCTGTGTCTTTCTGTTCATTACGTGTAGGAGGTTGTGGAGGGGAATCTGTCTGTCTGAAGCTGAGTAAATTGAGTCTTTTTAATATCATCTGTGTGAAGTTTCGCGTGGTTATGCAACAGTCCCTGAAATGTGCCTCCATGGTATTTGTATATTGTTAACAGACAAGGTGGATGCCTTTTGGCAGGTCACTGTTTGGGGTTCTCAGAGGAGGTTTTCTCATTTTGCTTTAAGTGGGTGCTGCTTTAGAAACTTCACCAATGTATTGGCTATGTTTACACAGGCTTTGTAGCAGAACAGCCTCCTGGTGTTATCTTACTTAGATGGGTGTCCTCCTCTTGTGATTCTCTGAGGGCAGCTCTAGCCTGAATTTTGCCTGACTACAGTCTTGGGGGGAGACTGGAGCAGTCACCTACAACAAGCAGCAGTCTGCTGTGGTCCCTACACATTGCACCCCCATCTTGTTGTGATTTTGGATCCCATTCAGAGTTGTATTTTCCACCCCTAGAACAAGGTTATGAGTTTAGAACTCTGACATCTAGGTGGCATTGAAGAAAAAGGTCCAGAGTCAGCTTCTGTTATTACCTTGAGGAACTCATACCCCTGAATTTTTTTTTACTATCCCCTGACACATTTTTAATTTGAGGGCACAATAGTGTATGATTTCCTGCAAATGGCTGCAGAATTATCATTCCCTCACTGATCTGCTTCTTGTCTTATATCTGTGGCATCACTTCCTGTACTGATCTTTTATATCTTCCAACTAAGAGACAAACTAGCCATGTTTTAATTTTTTCCTGATGTAGTCCATGATGCTGGCTTAATCTGTGCAGGGCTTGGGAGATCACTTCAGGTTCGCTGGATTTCTCTAGTCCAGGCAAGGCCACTCAAATCTGCTTGAAAAATGTCTGCACAGCATCTTTCTTAATATCAAGGAAATTTTTCTAGTAGTGTACAACCTGAAAGTTTTTCTAGAGTCCAAGTCATTCTAGTGAACCTGAACAGGCAGTAGCGCAGTATTTGAATTGTCGGGGGGGGGGGGGGGGGTTAGAACATGATTCTACTCCTTTTCAAGGCATAAGTGAAAGTATAGGAGGAAAAGGCTAACACAACCATCATTTTGGTGGAGGTCCACATCCTAGTGGGTGCCTTAGTTTACTTATTTTATTTAACATTTGTTGACCAGGAAAGTCCAACTAGGACAGAGCCTATTTTCAGCGAGACCTGGGGAGAAATGTTCCAGACACATTGCTTTGGAATGTGGGAGGAAATCCATGTGAACAAAGGGAGGACATGCAGACTCCACACTAAAGGCACCCTAGCTGAGAATCAAACCAGAGAACCTCTTGCTGTGAGTTGACAATGTTAACTGCTAAACCACTGCACCACCCTAGTTCATAGCACTAGTCACCTGTTTAAATTTCAGATTCAAAGAAAGAGTATTCAGGCAATGTCCAGAACTGAAGCATGTTACTGTAATCAGCTTGCTTGTTTTGTTTAGAAACTGCAGTTCCACTTCAGTTCTATTCCCTTCGGTGATGTGGTGGTCGACTAGGCCAAGGATTCATTCTATGTAGTGTTGAGGGGCGTCCATATACCTTTCTTCCATTTCCTCTAATCCCACACCTTTTGGGAGTATTCTTTGGTGAAAAGATTGAGGCACATTTTTGTTAATCTGTGTGACTCAGAAAAGCCTCTTAAGGCCACATGAATCTTGGACTCTACTGAGGTTGTTCCAGTCCATTTTCTGTGACAGGATGACTGCCTCTACCTCAAATCATGACCGCTGCAACAGTACCTGTGGTGCCTTCATATCTCTCCAAAGAGATTTGGGATGCACTGGAGACTGTAGTGAAGTCTCCTCTACACTCTCCATTTGGTCAAGAAATATCCCCTTCCTCCTCAGTCAGTAGATTTGCATAATTTCCTGGCCTACTTCAGATATCTGTTAGATCATGGCCTTAGCTATTCTATCAAGGTGCATTTTTAGACATGTTAAGGTACTGTGAATTGGTAGAAAGCTTTTGATAGCCCAATACAAACTGATTAAATGATTTTCAAAGAGGATCCTTCATATTCATTATCCCAGGGAAAGAATCTGGGAATGCAAACTTCACAGCTGATGTGTTGTCATGTCCGAATTTCAGGCTAATTTCAACAGACACGCTGTTTGTGGCCTGCAACACCCTCTGCCTATGATTATTTTTGCTTGCAACAGGTGTTTTATGCCTCCTCTACACCTGTCCTTGTTATGTCATGACAGTATATCTGCCTGTTCAGTGTATTTCACATTAAAACTTTGTAACCCAGCAGTTAGCTTGTTTTCTTGCATGTGCAAATGTCTGCATTATATTGATATCAAGCTTAGATTGTGGTGACCAACTTGGGATTCTTATCTGCACACCCTTTATTCTCGACACAGGAACACTTGTGGTTTGCATGCTTCAAATACAACAGCTTCAGCTTTCAAGGAAATGCCACATAGTAAGAGAACAGGATGAAATTTTGCAGGTAATGCTAAAGCTGCAGTGCACTGATATGCAGATCAGCTGTTATAGGGAGTGGTCACACATTTGATATGTTCTTGTTCTTATAATAAAAGGTTATCAAATTATAAAAAAGACAGTGTTGTAATAATAAAGTACACTCTCTCTAATACTGTTGAATAACAATGAGGAGACGACACTTGCTTTGAGGAAACACATTGGTCTATCTGGTATAGCCAGAGTTCTACTGATGTTCTGTTAAATGATTGCAATGACTTCTTTCTTCACAGTGTACACCTAAAAACATAGTGTCCTGTTTAAGTTTCAGTCTCATTGGTAATCTGCTCATTGCTTGAATTTTCATAAGAACCTGGCGCTTTTTTCACAATTTTTTAAATGGCACCATACACTAAGGGAATCAGTGATGCCTGTGCAGTCACACACATCTCCCTACCCTAAGTGACATAACTACAGTTTGGATTTATATTGTTTGCTTCTTACACTGAAAGTACATGAGACCAGCAGACCTGCAATGTACCTCAGCTCCCTTTTGTTTATTTTGCATGCTTAGTTTCTTCCAAGTAAAATGAAGTTATCATTTCTTCTGTCTAAACACCCTTTAATTACAAAACAGGAAATGTTCAAAAATGTAACTCAGCCTATGGTGGTATTGCCTGCTTCACATAAACTTGGAAGGATGACCTCTGTGCTCATGACCCAGATGTTCAGTTGGGCGATTCTGTTCAATAAACAATCTGGCATTAATACTGGCTGCTGCCCAGATAACTGACCTGAGTTTGTGTGAGATTTCGTAAACAGTGAGCAAGCCTGTATATGATAAAATGTGCAGTGGGTATCCCATGGGGCCTTGTTGCTTCATCTTTGAATAGTGCCTAGGAACTGACCTCATCAGAAGCAGTCTCAGTAGTAAACAAAGGTCAGTGATGATGTTAACATAAACACTAATGGTCAAGGCCCCTGCTTACTCTCCATTAAGACCCCAAATAATCATAAAGAGTTACTAATGGTTATTTTTACATTCAGAGGTAAGATAGTTCCTTAAAATAGATGAGAGAAAGAACTCAGATAACAAATACCACATTTTCTTACGTCTTCTAATGTTATGGAAGAGTTAAAAAGGCTCCAAGATGCTTTTGTAAAACTGTCCTGACAGATACTCATTTCCCAAAGAGACGGCTTATGCCACTGTTCAAAGCTTTGTGGGTCTGGATATTTGAAACACTGATGATCACACAGTTACTACATTACTTTTTTAAAAGTGCTATGCAAGTCCTCTAAGAGCTTATTGCCCTGATTTAGTCACAGGAAAGAATTCCTGAGATTCATTAGGTGAGAAAGTGGCACTGTGATGCTGTATGATTCAGGATGTGCAATTAGGTGATTCTTGGCCACACCTGTGTCTCCACTTGATGTGAAACAATAATATCACTACACGGGTCCCCACATGTTCCATTATACGGCCAATTTTTGTACTTTAAAACATTAGCACTTTTCACTCATATGTGAACTATGACACCTATGCTAAAGAACCTACACTTACAATGAAACAGACTTATTGAAAATTACTACTGCAGACTATTGAAAATTACTACTGCAGTCTTCCTGGGGTAAACAGTGAGTAGACTTCATAAACAAAATGTGTAGTAAATAACAGTAATTTGTAAGGTTACCAGAAAAATGCAGAGTGGGCATTTCAGAGATACAAGTGACACAGCAACACAGATGCCTACATTGTGCATTATGTAATGTATATAAATGCCAGTGTAACAAGACATAAATGAAGTCATCAGCTAAATGAGGCATAAATGACATGCAAACGTAACTAGGCAAGAGTGTCACAAGTCATAGTCATACATACATACAGCAGCTTGTACATCTCACTGCATGACTCTGCAAAGGTACACAGCATGCAGGAGATTTTAGAGATGAATGACAGCAAAATACTTACACAGCAGCAGCAGCAGCAGCAGTAGCAGCAGCAGCAGCAGCAGCAGCAGCAGCAGCAGCAGCAGCAGCAGCAGCAGCAGCAGTAGCAGCAGTAGCAGCAGCAGCAGCAGCAGCAGCAGCAGTAACAATCCATGCTGAGCAGCACTTGCTTGCTCTTGCTATGGCTGGCCCTGGTCTGGATGCATGCTGTGGCAGATCAGAGCAATAGTGAATGCTTAAACAATGGATATTGTACGTTACATAACTGACCAGCAGGTAATTGACTAGTTCATGTATACTATAACACAGTAAGGAGACTGGAAGGCATATACATTAGCCAACTACAAAATTTGGGGGAATGTGTGATGCTCCTATTTCTGTGGAGACCAGGGTGTGATGACCGTGCCCTGGCCCAGCAATCAAGGAGCCTCAATCCTCACCACTAACACCAGGGAGGGCATCTCATATAAGAGGAAAGGATAACAAATACATACAGTAAAGTACAAATTCCCTTAAGTGTACACATAGATAACAGTCAGTCTGGGGCTGGTTGCTCCCTTGCTCTCCAGGTCCCCAATAAGACTCCCCACTAGCACAGCTATAAGGTCCAGATCTCAGCCTAGCTGGCAAGCTAACCTCCAGTACTTTGTCCCACCAGTGCTTCGTGTCCTTGCCCAGGTAGCTGACACACCACACACACTTTGAGATAAGTATTTATACAACTTCACAGACACTCCTGGGAAAGGCTGACACAGATTCTGCCCCTTTACCCAGACAGTACGGTAGTAATTTCTGCCCCCACCAGCTAACACTTATCAGCTACCCAAAGGCCCTTAAAAGGATGTTCAATTATTACTGTGCAATATTATTATCCAATTGGTAATGTGATTGTTCAGTCTAAGGCTTAATAGAGTGACTTATTACAATAAACTCTATAAATATGCAATGTACTCTAGAGCTTACATATCTCTACACAATCCAGCCACAGGTAAAGGTTTTTAAAATATTTAATAATAAATAATTAAACCACAAGACAATACTACTACACCACAGTGATATGTAAGAGTTCAGAGATCACACAGAAACTTAAAACAATGCAGTAGGAAAGTTCTGATATAACAGAAAAACACTTGTCTAACTTTCTTCTAAGTTCTTAGCTATTACTACAAGAAAACATACTTCTAAGACACTACTTACATAAGACAACAGGCAGAGTGCTGATAAGTGGGATATCAAGATCAAAATGCTCACAGTCTCTCACTGAACAATAGTTTTTAAACTCACTAACAAACATCTTTGCTAGGCCCTCCCAAATTACATCATTTTGACACTTAGGTTTTCCCACTATACACATTACATCATTTTGACACTTAGTCTGGAGTTCCCAGTCCAACAAACTGCATTATTTAGCAATCTAACACCTGCTCAGGAAACTACAACAATAAAAGACATTTCACATGTACACTCTAGCAATTATTCCTTAAGTTAAGACAATAGAAAGAATGTGTTCAGCCAGCCGCTTCGGCACCACTATTTAGATCATTTTACTTCAAAGAACGTTTGAAATGCTTGGCTTAGTTTTCCTTAAAGCAGATGGCAATGTTACAACAATCTTGAAGTTCACATTTTACAGTGTTTTCTTTCGTTTAAGAACACAAGCCTGTATTTTACATTTATATATACAAATGATAGAATTATGTATCAAATTCTATTTGACTAGGCTAGCAACCTTCACCCATCTTCCCCCAATCTTCACACAGGGTATGTTTAGCATTTAATGTTACAGTTTCTAAGACCTTTCAGCAACCAGATAAGAAGATGTCTGGTATATTGCAGGCATCTGTATCAGAAATGCTTCACAAACTTCTTAACATCATGCTTCTGCATTTGAATGAACATATCTGTTCTCTAGAACAGCAGACAAAACAGGCACAATCATGCATAGCTTCTATAACATTGCATGCCACCCTTAAGTCAATTTGGGGAGAAATAATTGGCTTTCAGAAGGGAATATTACTTATTGGTGGGGACTGTAACTTGATTTGCAAGAATGCAGATGTTGCGGGAGGATCTGAAAGGGAAAATATAATGAAAGAGGGTAGATTTCTGAAGAAATTTATGAAAATATTTGGTAATGAAGACATTAATTCAGTAGTAGAACTCTGACAGAATTTATGTACTATTCTCCAAGGTACAATAACTGGACTAGACTGGATAGACATTATATTTGAGAAGAATATGTGCATTTAATAGAAAGCTTCAACATACATCCAATAACTATTTCAGGTCATGCACTGATAAAAACTAAGATCAAAATGCAGGGTAAGAAAGTTAAAAATAAGGCACTGGTTCTTTCCCACCTACCTGTTAAAAAGAGAGGAATTTAAGAAATTAGTAGTGGAAATTATTCAAGAGGTATTAGGAAAAATAGAAATATCTTCAGAAGTTACAGCTAGTGAGTGGGATAAAATGAAAATGGAGTTTAAAAAACAGGGTAGAAATAAAAGAGAAAGATGTATGATTAAAAAGAAATAAGAACTATTTAGAGGGGCTCACAGAACAAGAAAATGTGTAAATGCAGAGTGAAATAGAGAAAATAAGAGAGTATTTGGATAATATGCATGAGTTTAGGAAGACTGCTGTTTTCTTGATAATAACTCAAGAGTACAAAAACTTTTAGCAGAATGACTTAGGCAACAGAAAGTAGAAAGGGTTGCTGTCAAACTTTTTTTTTTTGGGGGGGGGGCTATGACAAGAAAAATAACCAGAGATCCAATAGAGGCATTAGAGATATTTTGGAATTTTTATGAAAATTTGTATAAAACAGAGGAATGTGGAAATCAGGAAAGAGCACAAGTGAAAATATTTATGGAAGACTTAATTATGCCAAGATTAGAAGATGATGAGGACTAAAACATAACAGTTAAGATTGAAGGAGATCAGATACAAATTGTGATGTATAATTAATCTACAAGTAAGCCCCCAGGAACAGATGGTATTCCTGTGGAAGTTTGGAAGCTAGGAGGGAAGAAAGTGATAAAGATCTGGACAATTCTGTTTAATAGCATTTTAAAAGGAGGGGAATCATCAGCATCTTGGAAGAAAGCTGTGGGGGCTATATTACCCAAAGGGGGTAACAACCCTTCAGAGCCAGCTTCCTATAGACCCCTTTCAATTTTAAACCATGATTATAAAGTATTCATGCCTACACTAGCTAAAAGAATGGCAAAGATGTGGGCAAACTTGAAATATATAAATCAATGTGGTTTTGTGGAGGGTAGGCAAACATTTGACAGCATTAATAGAGCAATGATGACCCAGAGGGAAGCAGAATATAAGAAAATAAATTGTTGTTGGTGAGTCTTGATGCAGAAAAAGCATTCAACAGAGTAAGTTAATGTAAGTAAACTGGGATTTTATGAGTCGGGCAATGGAAGTATTTGCATTCCCTGTTGCAATAATAAGGTTAATTAGGAGGACATATGAGGGATCAGAGGAAGAAAATAAAGTGGGAGGGTTCTTCTATGATAAGTTGTGAAGTTGTGTTTGAACAGAGGGACCAGGCAGGGGTGACCTCTTCCCTCTTTGCGATTTGCTTTACATTTAGAGCCACTGCAAAGAAAATAAGGGACTCAGAAATTCAAGGATATAATTGGTATAGTAATCAAGAAAAGTTGGGTTTATTTGATAAATCTAGAAAAGGACATCTAAGTGGTTGTGGAACATTTTGAGATAGTTTCAATTTTAATGATAAAACAAAGGCTATAGCTATAAGTTATAGAAACTGGAACCTTCTGTTTATGAATAGTAAGATACAAGCAAATAATATGTTGTTAGTCCCTTTAGTGAATGAAGGTCAGAAGGAGTTGCACTGTGTTTTTGTAGACTTAGAGAAAGCATATCACAGGGTGCCTAGAGAGGAGTTGTGGTATTGTATGAGGAAGTCGGGAGTGTCAGAGAAGTATGTAAGAGTGGTACAGGATATGTACGAGGTTAGTGTGACAGCGATGAGGTCTGCGGTGGGAGTGACGGATGCATTTAAGGTGGAAGTGGGGTTACATCAAGGATCAGCTCTGAGCCCTTTCTTATTTGCAATGGTGATGGACAGGTTGACAGACGAGATCAGACAGGAGTCCCCGTGGACTATGATGTTTGCAGATGACATTGTGATCTGTAATGAGAGTAGGGAACAGGTGGAGGAGACCCTAGAGAGATGGAGATATGCTCTAGAGAGAAGAGGAATGAAGGTCAGCAGGACTAAGACAGAATATATGTGTGTGAATAAGAGAATGAATAGAGGAATGGTGAGGATGCAAGGAGTAGAGGTGGCAAAGGTGGATGAGTTTAAATACTTGGGATCAATAGTTCAGAGTAACGGTGAGTGTGGAAGAGAGGTTAAGAAGAGAGTAGAGACAGGATGGAGTCGGTGGAGAAGAGTGTCAGGAGTGATTTGTGACAGACGAGTACCAGTAAGAGTGAAAGGGAAGGTCTACAAGAGGGTAGTGAAACCAGCTATGTTATATGGGTTGGAAACAGTGGCATTGACAAAAAGGCAGGAGTTTGAGCTGGATGTAGCAGAGTTAAAGATGTTAAGATTTGCACTGGGTGTGACGAGGGTGGACAGGATTAGGAATAAGTATATTAGAGGGTCAGCCCAGGTTGGAAGGTTTGGAGATAAAGCCAGAGAGGCACGATTACATTGGTTTGGACATGTGCTAAGGGGGGATGCTGAGTATATTGGGAAAAAGATGCTAAGGATGAAGCTACCAGGTAACAGGAAAAGAGGAATGCCTAAGATAAGGTTTATGGATGTGGTGAGGGAGGACATGCAGGTTGTGGGTGTGATGGAGAAAGATGCAGAGGACAGGAAGAAATGGAAACAGATGATCCACTGTGGCAACCTCTAACGGAACAGTCGAAAGAAGATGATGATGAGTGAATGTTCCCTTTAGCTTTATATACAGGTCAGGTATATTTTTATCAACCAGAGGAGAATTTGTGGACAATAATTGATAAAGTGTTGAAGGAATTTATCTGGGAGACAAAGAACGAAAGAGTTAAGTGGCATAAACTGATTCTCCCAAGAGAACAAATTGGTTTAGGGCTATTTTATTTGAAGGTATATTTTTGAACTAAATAGTTAATGTTTACATATATATATAACACAAACAGAAAGTTATAATTCAAAATGGAAATGGATGTTGATGAAGCAGAGCAGGATTTCAAGAAATGAGGAGAGGGTGAGATTCTAGATGCAGATCCTTAAGGAGAATAAGAATAACCTTACAGAATATTATATCCGTAAAGTTACACAAAGTATTGTAAGGAGTAAGGCAACATGGGAATGGAGAAATAACATTTTACCAGTAGGGATGACTGCCTCTCAACTGTCCAGGCTTCACAGAATGCCCAGATTTTTGTCTTATATTTTTGGTCTCTTCCTAAAAATTTGAGGTTTTCTGGTAGATCACTTTGCACTGAAGTCACTAAACAATGACATATTTTGGGATTCAGACTTCATATTCTTCAGAAAATGCATGCTAACACTAATCATGTTATTCTAGCAACTGAGTTTATAAGAGCAATATTTAAATTCTGTCCCTATTTTGGTGCTTTTGTCCTCCCATTATTTTAAGCTTTGTCTAGATTTTTTGAACTAAGAGGTTGAGATATACGGCAGAAAACTGGAAAAGGAACCAAAATATTAGCATCAAATAATTTGAAAAGGAGAGGTAATAAGAGAGGGATGAGGCCAAGAAGAAGTTTGGACTGCAGGTTAGAGACTGCCTTCCCTATCAGAGATTGATATCAGAGTATAGGCAAAGGGAAAGGGATAGGAGAGTTCTAAGTGAAAGATCTGCTCTTGTAGAGATTTTAGATGAATCTAGAACAGAAGCTGCTATTAAAAATGGATAATTAGTAGGGGATATAAAATATTGTATGATAACTATAAGAATCAATTAGAGGAGGTTGGAAAAGATTGGAAAGAGGGATGAGAAAAGCAATTTACAGGGGAACAATGGGAGGGCACCTGTATGCCTCACAAGTATGCAACAACATCCATAAGGTTGGTGATTTTTCCTTGAAAGACCTGAGCAAGTTATTTAATTTTGAACTGATAATAGTTATAAAGAAAGAAAACAAAAGTGATATATAATGTATGTAAATGGAAAAAACATAAAATCTTTTGTATTACTGTATATACCCTTATGTCTTAAATGATAATTTTAATAAAGTATTAAAAAAAATTGGATGCCCCCCTTCCTAAGCTACGGGTGCCTTGGATTGCATTTGTGCAGTAGTAAAGGTCCAACCTGGCCTCCTACCATTCACAGAATTGCCAGTCAGCCAAACCCGTAGGATGAGGGGATTATTTCCAGAGTGTGCGCATGCATGTGTGTGTGTGTGTGGGGGGGGTGGGTAGTTTCCATGATTTTCATACCTGGCACACACCTGTCCTGTGTCTCACTTAAAATAAAGTGGCTTCCCACAGGGCTATCTGGTTGGTAAGTGTAGGCTTATTGTATAATACACTACTTACTGATACAGAAACTGCGCATGGATCTATTAAACTTCATTCCAATTTTTTTGTTGTATATTGTTGGTAACTTTGGATACCCCTTGAAGGCCTAGATCATATCTTCTGTTCATAATCCCTAAACTGTGGCTGAAATTCAATATAATACTGCTGAAACTTGGAATGTCACTGAACATGCCTTTGGTGTGCTAAATGCATGCTTCCAGTGCATTGACACATCTGGTGAGACACTGCAATACCCCCCTCCCCCCGACAGAGCCAGTAAGCTACTCATTGTCTGTGCCATTCTGCTCAACATGACAATGTGGAAACTATCTGGTCAGCTCCATGATATGACTGCAGTAGCACCTGATCTACACACCAGAATAGCAGCAGCCATAGGAAAAGACAGTGAAGTGGGACATGGTGAGGCACATACAGAAAGATGTACTCCATGCAGTGACAGGCATAGTACATGGCAGGCTGGATAAACAGTCACATCTGGTTGACAACTATGGACAAAGAGTGACATTGTTACTCAGTCAAAAAATGATGCATTCAGTGTTACTATCATGTTATACTGGTCAGTGTGAATGATTTTGCCACATTATGTAACAGAAATCACCTTAATACAAATCAGGATAGAGTGTGTTGTGGGTCACAGTCATCATCAGCACAGGAGAAAGGAGAAGCAATAACATGAGACTGTCAACACAAACTGTGCGGCCATAGCATACACATGAGAGGTGGAGAGAAACATGTCTTGGCCTAGGTGTGGGGCCCGGGGAGAAAAGCTCCAAAAGCAGTTAACAGAATATAATATAAGTAAAGTATGGAATATACAGTATACAAACGCATAAATATATAATTTAAAATACAAATGCAAAATCAGGGAGTATATGTTTAAAAATCACAAATGTTAAAATATAGATAAAGCCAAAAGTAATATAGATAATATAAGTAAAAGTACAAGTCATAAAGTGTTGATACAAGTTTAGTGTTTGTTCTAATAATAATGTTAGTAATCAGAGGTGGTAGTAGATGAGATTGAAAAGAGGTTTGAAAGAGGTGAAACTGTAATTTAGGTGGGAAGGAAGCAGAAACAGTCCCAGTTTGAGGTAAGGTAAGAATTGAGGAGACATTTGAAATTATAGTGGTTGTGAGAACAGTGAAGGGAGGGGGGAGGGGGAGAATTCCATAGTTTAGCTAAGGAGTGTGATAGACGTAATTGGCCAGGAGGGTGAAGGGGTTTATAGATTTTAAGGAGGTTTTGGTTTTCAGAGCTAAGAGTATGACTGGGGAGGTAAAGGGTTAAGATAGATGAAAGAGAGGGGCAGATGGAGGGTTGGAATATGAGTTTGTGAGCAGTGGTGAGTTGCATGAATTTCAGGTAATTAGGAAGCTCAAGCCAGTTTAGGGAGTGGAGGGAATGGCAGTGATGGGTGGAGTATTTGGACCCTGTAGCAAATTTACAGACTTTATTACAGCAGGCTTCCAGTTTGTGTTTTAGGCTAAGTTGGAAATGAGTAAGTAGAGGGGACCATACATAAGAGAGGGGAGCAGGTAGGAGGAGGAGGCTAGAGTACGTCTGGTAGAAGTGGTTAGATAACTTCCAAAATGGATAAGGACTAAAGGCAGACCACAGATAAACCTCCAAACACATTTTAATCAGCAGACCACACGTAAAATAAGCACTTTCATCTTCCTTCAGTGAGCAAGACTTCTTCAGACAAATTAACATATTCCACCCTAGTAATTAAATACCTCCCCAAATCACATGGTGAACAAAATTCCCATGTTAATTAATCTCATAACCTATTACAGAACCAAGCTTAAAAAAGCTTAAAAGACATAAAATAAAAATTCACTTCCATATTTTCTTAAAAAATACACATACAATAAAAGATATATTTGTGTGTATATAATATAATATAATATAATATAATATAATATAATATAATATAATTAATATAATATAACCCTGTTAAAAAGTTGGCACTAATGTCAGATAAATATGCACCTATAAACTTGAAATATAAAATATATGCCCTTATAAAACAGTACTACTTTTGTAAACTTCTTAACTTTAATACATATGTTAAGGAACAAGCATCATTCAAACCGGGTGAAGAGTAGGCATCCAATCTTATTTGCCATAATAATTGCTGTAACTCTAATTTTAAAGAAGATGGTCTAATTTTAAAGAAGACAAAAACCAAAGGTATGGTCACGGTATTCGTGAACATGCTTAGGTAATGCATTTTCCATTTTTTACTTTTTAATACTGTAAATGTGTTCATATACCCTTTCCTTAAACTTTCTATCGGTTTTACCGACATAAAAACATGGACATGATTTACAAGTGGCTAAATAGACTACGCTTTTAGAGCCACAATTAAACCTTTTATGATGTGAGTACCTTTTTCCTCAGATGTTAAATGTGGCCCCAACCTCCAGGAATCTACAATATGAACAGTTCTCACATTTGTACATGCCTGTTACCCTCACAGTTCTAGTCATCCTTTTTTCAAGTATACTTTTTAAATTTGGACCTCTTTTATATATAATTCTAGGCCTTAGTTCAACTATATGTCTTAATTCGTCATCAGAAACAATTAAGTTCCAATTCTTATTTGCAATTTGTTTTATAACTACAGCATCCATGCTAAAAGGTGTAATGAATGTAAGATTGTAATTTATTCCCCTCTTAGTTGATATGTCATCTTTCCCCATCACACCCCTTCTTTCGGTATCTTTCACTTGTCCTAATATAGATTTGAACACCCTATTAGCTTCTTTGCTCTTTATTTCTCTTACCAATTCTTCTATAAGATGTGGTGGTTACCCTCATTTTAAAAAATTGCCACTCAAAGTTTGACATTCTTCAAAAAATTTGGTGTTCTCAGACACCGTATGGGCTGCCCTCACCAAATGGCCTTTTACAACCAACCTTTTCTGTTGTTGTGGGTGACTACTCGAATAGTGAAGGAAGGAGTTAGAGTAAGTGGGTTTCCTATGAATTTTAATTTTAAACATTTTTTGATCGTGAGCTTTGTATAACTCAACATCAAGGTATGCTATACGGTTAGTGTCTAAATTGTGTGTAAAGACTAACAACTGTGTCAAACTGTTTAAATATCGAACAAATTTAGAGACATCCTCATTAAGGCCTTTGAATAAAATAAACATGTCGTCCAAGTAACGGGTATAATAACAGATGTGTTTTCTAAAGGAGATGTTATTAAACACATATTGCTGTTCCCAATGGGCCATCACAAGATTAGCCAAGCTCGCTCAACAAGGAGAGCCCATTGCCACACCTGTCTTTTGCAGGAAGTATTCTCTTTTGAACATAAAGTAATTGTTATTTAAAACACTATCTCATAATTCCTGTATTAGTTCTATTTCCCTCACAGTACTACCATTCACTTTCATTAGGTCACTAACCCATTCAACTCCGAAATCTGGGGGAATAATTGTGTACAAATCTTTTACATCTATTGTAAGAAATTTTACATTCTCTTTATATTCGAGGTTATTAATACTACCTAAAAAAGACCAAGAGTCTTTACAGATGTGCCCGATTTTCTCCACATTTCTTCAATACCACATCTATATACTTAACTATTGAATAAGTCATGGAATTGCTGCCATCCATTATTGGTCGTAAAGGTGGATTGCCAAGGATATTATGTACCTTGGTAATTCCAAATATAACTGGTGTTTTTGGGGCTAACATAGAAAGGTAATTAAACACATCCTGTGTAATCCTAGCCACTATAAACAGGTCATTCAAATACACTTTAATTTTCTGGTTGGCTCGGTTTAATTCATTGAGAAATGCCTGTATGTAATTAGGCGTATTCAACAATTTCAACACACAAGTTCTATAATCATCCTCATCGAAAAACACTAAACCACCTCCCTTGTCAGGTTTAATAGCCTGTACATTCTGAAATTTCAAGTTATTCAATTTCCCCCAGTCTTCTCTTTTAAAATTCATGGATAAATTGGTGGTTTTGCTATTATTTCTACCTAGGTTCTCACAAAAATCCAGCTCACAAATATATTCAAACACTGTTAGGATTGGGGAGGTAGTAGGATTAAACACACTCAATACCCTACAGTCATTTTGAACAAAACTTTGGTTCTTATACAAGTTAGCTAAATTTATTTTACATATAAACAATTTTAGATCAATAATAGTCCTTGCCAAATCTGTGTGTTAATCTGGCACTAATGTGAGTCCTTTTGCTAAGATGTCCGATAAACAAATATCCACAGAAAACTGGGAATAATTAAATATTTTGAAATCACCTTGACTGTTTGTAATAATATCACAAGTGCTATTAAAAGTCATGTCCAAAGCCAGTTCAGACGTTTCAAGATTAGAAACTAGCTTAGATGTCACCTTTGTATTTTCTGATAACCTCTCATATTGCCCCTGTCATTGTTGTTCCGGTTGTCCCTCATTTTGAACTGTTGTTGGCCCTCATAAAAATTTGTAGCAGCACTGGAACTGGAATTAAAGTTATCTCCTTGGTCATGCGAGGAGCTATGATTTTGAAAGTTCTTTCTATTGTTATTACTCCTCAAGCGGCCGTTCCATTGTGTGCCTCCTTGTACCTCATTGTTGACTTCTGTTACTGCTTCAACATAAGTCCGTTTAGGGAGACCCATATGAGGCCTGTCAGTTGAAGAGTTTACTTCATTGCCATGGTGCCAACCAATTGAAATGTGCCATTCCTGCGAGGGCGGGGGTTTAGGGTAGGCAGTCCCCTTCCTGTAATCTGAGTTATCACAATTTAATTTCTTATTTTTAGCAAGTTTTATTTTGTTAATGTGACCATTTATACTGGTGAAGATACGGTCATATTCATATTTATACTGGTAAAATTCATTATCATTCTTTATGGTTTTGTCAAGTGCATCAATTTCACTGTTGAGTACATCAAGCAGTTATCGAATAGTGTTTAATAAACATGTCTGTTAAGTCAGGACCAAAAGAGAAGACTGGGGGAAATTGAATAACTTGAAATTTCAGAATGTACGTGTTATTAAACCCGACAAGGGAGGTGGTTTAGTGTTTTTCGATGAGGGTAATTATAGAACTCGTATGTTGAAATTGTTGAATACAAATAATTATGTACAGGCATCTCTCAATGAATTAAACTGAGCTTACCAGAAAATTAAAGTATTTTTGAATGAACTGTTAAATAGAGGCTAGGATTACACTGGATGTGTTTAATTACCTTTCTATGTTAGCCCCAATTTGTAATTCCCAAGGTACATAAAAACATTGACAATCCACCTTTACGACCAATAGTGGATGGGAAGAATTCCATGACTGATTCAATAGCTAAGTGTATAGATGTGGTATTGAAGAAACGTGGAGAAAATCGGGCACATCTGTAAAGACTCTTGGTCTTTTTTAGGTAGTATTGATATCCTTGAATATAAAGAGAATGTAAAATTTCTTTCAATAGATGTAAAATATCTGCACACAGTTATTCCCCCAGATTTCAGAGTTGAATGGGTTAGTGACCCAATGAAAGTGAGTGGTAGTACTGTGAGGGAGATATAACTAATACAGGAATTATTAAATATTGTTTTAAATAGCAATTACTTTATGTTCGAAGGAGAATACTTCCTACAAAAGACAGGTGTGGCAATGGGCTCCCCTTGTGGAGTGAGCTTGGCTAATCTTGTGATGGCCCATTGGGAACAGCAATATGTGTTTAATAACAACTCCTTTAGGAAACACATCTGTTACTATATCCATTACTTGGATGACATATTTATTTTGTTTGAAGAGCTTAATGAGGATTTCTCTAAATTTGTTCGATATTTAAACAGTTCAACACAGTTTTTAGTCTTTACACACAATTTGGACACTAACCACATAGCATACCTTGATGTTGAGTTATACAAAGCTCACAATCAAATAATGTTTAAGGCTAAAGTTCATAGGAAACCCACTTACTCTAACTCCTTCCTTCACTATTCGAGTAGTCACCCACAACAATAGAAAAGGTCGGTTGCAAAAGGCCAATTGGTGAGGGCAGCCCGTATGGTGTCTGAGAACACCAAATTTTTTGAAGAATGTCAAACTTTGAGTGGCATGTTTTTAAAACGAGGGTAACCACCACATCTTATAGAAGAATTGGTAAGAGAAGTAAAGAGCAAAAAAGCTACTAGGGTGTTCAAACCTATATTAGGACAAGTGAAAGATACCGAAAGAAGGAGTGTGATGGGGAAAGATGACGTATCAACTAAGAGGGGAATAAATTACAATCTTGCATTCATTACACCTTTTAGCATGGATGCTGTAGTTATAAAACAAATTACGAATAAGAACTGGAACTTAATTGTTTCTGATGACGAATTAAGATATACAGTTGAACTAATACCTAAAATTATATATAAAATAGGTCCAAATTTAAAAAGTATACTTGAAAAAAGGATGAATAGAACTGTGTGGGTAACAGGCATGTACAAATGTGAAAACTGTTCATATTGTAGATTCATGGAGGTGGGGGCCATGTTTAACATCTGAGGAAAAAGGTACTCACATCATAAATGATTTAATTGTGGCTCTAAAAGGGTAGTCTATTTAGCCACTTGCAAATCATGGCCATGTTTTTATGTCGGTAAAACCAATAGAAAGTTTAAGGAAAGGGTATATGAACACATTTACAGTATAAAAAAATAAAAAATGGAAAATGCATTAGCTAAGTATGTTCATGAATACCCCGACCATACCTTTGTTTTTTGTATTATAGACCAGGTGGATTAGGACCCCCCCAGAGAGGACCATCTTCTTTAAAATTAGAGTTACAGGAATTATTATGGCAAATAAGATTGGATGCCTACTCTTTACCCGGTTTGAATGATGCTTGTTCCTTAGAGTGTTTATTAAAGTTAAGAAGTTTACAAAGGTAGTACTGTTTTATAAGGGCATATATTTTATATTTCAAGTTTTATAGGTGCATATTTATCTGACGATAGTGCCAACTTTTTAATAGGGTTATATTACATTATAGGTTATGAGATTAATTAATGAGGGAATTTTGTTCACCATGTGATTTGTGGATGTATTTAATTACTAGGGTGGAATATGTTAATTTGTCTGGAAAAGTCTTGCTCACCGAAGGAAGACGAAAGCACTTATTTTACGTGTGGTCTGCTGATTAAAATCTGTTTGGAGGTTTATCTGTGGTCTGCCTTTGGTCCTTATCCATTTTGGAAGAAGTGGTTCGATAGCCATTTTGTCTATACAGCAGACCTAGTTTTTGTTTGTTTTTTTTTTGGATATTACTTTGTATGTGGATATCGAATTTTAAGTGTTCATCAATGGTGACTCCGAGTAGTTTGGTGTGAGGTACAATATCGATCAGAGTGTTAATGTGGCTTTTTATTTTAAATGAGCTTTTGTCTATGGTGAAATTTCTTGAAGGAGAGACTATCATGATTTTTGTTTTGTTAGCACTGAGAGCGGGATGGTTGTTTAGCATCCAAGTTTCGGTATTGGAGTAGGCTGTTTGGGTTTTTTGAAGGAGTTCGGCTGGAGAGTTTGCTGTACAGATGATTGTGGAATTATCAGCATACTAGATCAGTGCAGCATTATCTATATTGTGAATGTTGTTAATGAAAATATTGAAAAGTAAGGGCCGGGACTAGAGCCTTGGGGGACACTGGAGGGATTGTTGAGAAAGGATGAAGTGGAATTTTTCCATTTAACAGCTTGTCTGTTGGAGAGATAACTTGTAAATTAATAAGAGTAGAGGATGTGAGAGTGTCAAAGGCTTTGGAGAGATATAAATAAAGGGTGGATATGATTTTCCCAGAGTCACAAACACGATTAATGGTGTCAAGGAAGGACAGAAGAGCAGTGGTAGTGCTGTGGCCAGGCCTGAAACCATGTTGTGTTGTGGTAAGAAGATGATTGTGTGTTAGGTATGGCAAGTGTTGGTGATGAATGCACTGTTGAAGGATTTTAGAAAGAGTTGAGAGAATAGCTATAGGATGGAAGTTAGTAGTGTCTGTGTTATTGCCACCTTTGTGGAGAGGGGTGACAAAAGCTTT
Organism: Protopterus annectens; assembly: GCF_019279795.1. Lineage (NCBI taxonomy): Eukaryota > Metazoa > Chordata > Ceratodontiformes > Protopteridae > Protopterus > Protopterus annectens. The sequence goes on along the minus strand of NC_056743.1, from coordinate 1,808,335,373 downwards.
CCCCGGAGTGAGGGGGCATGGGCTTCTCAGACTGACCTGTTGATAAGAATGTAAATGGGGAGGGCAATGCTGTCGGCAGCCATCTTAAGGAAGGGTGGAGGCAAGTTATCAGGAGTGTACGAGCAAGACTTTAGTTTAAGGAGGAGTTTTTTTATGCTGCTGGTGGGGACAAGTTTAAGACTAAAAGGTGGAGCGTTAGAGGGAAAATCAGTGGAAGGGGGACTGAGAGAGGGAGAGAACATGAGAAAGTTTGTGGTGTGTTTGGCTATGCAGTCAACAAAAAAAGTTTTGAAATTAGATGCAATTTCATGGTCTGAGGAGTTTGGGTTAGGGCATGGACTGTATTTTCTACCAGGGTTTAGAAGGGAGGAAATAAAATTCCAGAACTTTTTGGGGTTAGAGTTATGTTCTGATTGGAGTTTGGAGTAATAAGTCTTACAGTCTTTAGTTATTAGTTTCTTCACTGAGTTGTGGAGTTGTTTGAATTTGAGTTTGTTAACTAACTTAAAATATAGACATTACCATGCAAATCCATCCAGCACAGTGTCTCAGTAAGTACTAGCTCTATATAACTGTCACATTAAGTACTACGTAAAATTTGTGCTTGTACATAATACCTGTAAACTATATTATGTTTGATCCACTTCTCTGTAATTCTAAAAAAAAGGCTTCTTTCTATGTTCAGTCAGCCTTCCTTGGTAAACAAATGGAAATAAATATATAAATGTTACAAAGTATACTTTGCTGTAGTGTACTGTTTGTCTTTTTGTTGAGTTGTGAACAAAATGGTGATGCATCCCAAAATTAACCAACTTTATAACTTTTTGTATTTCACTTAGTCAAATACATGTTTGGATTATGAATGCATGAGGCACGTGTCAAGTGGCAATATGTCATAATGCTCATGCAGAATACTTCTGTGAGACCATGTTTAGTGCAACTGCATTGGATTTCAAAAATGATATTGGCTGATGGCCCATACTGAGGACATGTTTCATCTGTTGTGCTGTGTTACCTGTCATGAATCCACAATCATGCATAATCCATTCACATACCTTAAAAGCCAGAGTCCTCAACCCAAGCCAGAAAGGTTAGTAACTAAGGCTACATAAATGATAAGGGGACATATAGCTGCCATAGTTGTAGGCAGAGATACTGGGTTTGTTACATTACAGCCTTAAACCACTTTATATGCTGGCATTGCATTAATTAGCCACATTCTGCAAAGAAGCATGGTCTAGAAACAACCCACTCCAGGCCCAAGGACATGAAGAAGAGACCACTGCTAGCCTAGCCTAGATGCAGTTCTGAGCTCCAGTCTCCACAAGGGTTACCAACAGCAGTACCACCTTCCCCAACACATTGCCCCCAACCCTCCCCCAGAACAGTAACGAGCATGCAAAGCCTTGTTGCTCATCTCTTCTCCTGGGCAGTTCCAACAAGTGCAATTCAGTTCAACTAGGCTGTACTCATGGATCAATTTCCTTAAACCAAAGCAGCCGGCTTCAAAAACCCATGGACTGGTATGTGCCTTCATGCTCCATTTACTTGTGGTTCATGGAGTGTGTGTGTGCGTGTGTGTGTGCATGCACGTGTGTGCGCATGTGTGCACGTGTGTGTGTGTTTATGTGCATACATTCGTATGCATGTTAATCTTTGATCCAAGTCACACAACCATTGCTGAATCAAGAATAAGTACTCTAACATAGTGCGTAAAGGAGATAACAATTGTCTTTCTTTATTTCCTGTTGAGGAGCTATAGGGACAGCCTGCTGGGCATGAATGAGAGCCCATTTAGAAACATAGATTCCTGGTATGACCTCAGACAGATATTAACAAGGGCTACAGGCATACAACAATCTGTACAGCAGTGTGGGAACTATTACGATCTTGGAGGAACAGCACTCTGATGTACTCCATCAGTGGGAAGAAAAGCTTCAACAATGGTGCTCTGACACATACATGTAAATATTAATTTAAACATACTTTTTCATGCTGGCTGCATACTTACCAGTCAAGTAGTTATACTGTCTGTAGAGACAGCATGGAGGAAATGCGTGCATCGAGTGTTATCCATGCATGCCAGGGTGCAGTATGCAACTTGTTATGAAACAGTATATATTATTTATATACATTTGCAATGTGTACATCACTGAACCTGCATAGGCACCCACTAAGTCTGTTTTATCTGACACAAAGTGAGGGTGCTAGCTATAGGTCAATTTTGTGTACTTCTGGTACATATTGTTTCAAAAAGAATAGGCACACATAGCACATGACCAGGTGCCACATACTATATGTTGTTACAGTCATCTCACAGGAATAACCAACAGAATTACCACTGATTCACATTGATTAGGATATTGACAGTCCTGGCTTGATCTGACTGTTTCATCCTTCAGTTGTATAGTTGTACAACACTTGAGATACAAGACTTGAAATGGATGGGCTGCTGTAAGAGGCACCAATGATCGATGGCAGGATGGGATGAGTATGAATGGCATATGGTTTACAGTATACCGTTTATCAGTTACATCTAATTGTATTGCACATGTATGCTTGCCTTTCCATTATGCCTATACAATGCAGGTCCAGATAAGGAGAAAGGGGAGACCCAGGTATCTCTAACACAGCTCACTGCTGTTGCAGCCCAGGCTGGGTCCAGTGATGTGTACTGGGCTGCCTTCCCAGAAGGGGATGAAGGCCCTATCAGGCAGGAAGCCTTCCTACATCACCTGTGGCTGTCCAGCAGAGCAATTGATGGAGGATGTAACAGAGAGACAGATTCACTGATCTGCCATGCCCCAGCCACTGGGCCATCAGAGGGTGCATATGGCACAAAGAATTATCAGCTGGTGATGGTTCTTTGTAGGTTGCCCTCTGAACCAGACTGTCACCCTCCTGAAATCAGCACCATACTCTATCCCCTGCATGCATGGTGTCATTTTCTTCCTACTGTGTCATGCCCAATAAATAATGCGTGGTGTAGCCATCCAAACCATCATTTGTCTACCCCATGTACATATGTGCAAACCTCTCATCACACCAACCTTGTATGTGTACAACAAGCCATTTTAATGTTCTGTTTCATGTTTGTCTGTTTGCCCCTGCAGACTCTCTTTCCCTTTCTATCAATACCAGTTTTTCCTCCCGAACATCCTATAGTCATCTTTTTTTTTTAATTTTTATGAAAAAAGGACACCCTGTCTCCTCAAAGAAATTATACTGTGGTGCCACCCTCCAGCCTCATACTCTCCTATGGCTTCTTCTTGGGTGTTTCCCTCTGCTTGCAATCAATCCCTTTTCCTCCAGTGGGAGCTGAGGTGCCTGTGCACCACCATACAGTTCATATCTTCGTCCTGTCTTGGAGTAATTCATGTTGTGCTGCCCTTCTCAGTAACGTGAGATGTACTCTGTTCAGCAGCATAGCACAGCTTGAGCACTATTTGATATACCGCAATGGAGCTGCAACAGTTGCTTGGCACTGCATTCCGCCTGTTGCTTGGCACTGCTACATGTATAATTAGTCTTATTATGCTGCAGAATGCAGCATAACTGTTTATCTGCAAATGCAGAGAGCAGCTGCACAATGAATTGTTATGAATTCCTGACAGTATGTCTTTTTGTGTGAGGAAGCAGTTATCAGATAGAGCTATCCTGGGAATGATTATATGCCATTTTGTTGAGATCCAATGAACCATTTCTGTTTCCAGAAATTGGTGGACAGTTGTTGAGTGATTTCTTCAGATTTTAGCTTGTCAGAGGTACCACCATGTTCGACTATGTATGTTGACAGTGAGGGTGAGTAGCTTGTAGTAAGGAGAAAAGGTATGTTGTTACTTAAATTGTTCCCCTTGACTCTGAGGTCATGAGATCTTGGAGTTTGTATATCTACAGATGGGGTTTGGTACAAAGTCTGTATTTTGAGAGAGGCAGGCAGTTTGTGAGTCTTGCATTAATGTATGTTCTTGCAGTATTGTGATTTATAAATCTCAGTGATTTGAATTTTTATGATATATCAGACCTTAACACAAGGACAGCTGACAAATTATTATGGACACAACAGACAGAAATTACATTACTTAGTGGATATACAGCAGGTATTGCAGGTGCACAGTTTTTAACTAGAATTAGTGACACTGAGTTCATTATTTGGGGTTCATTAGTTTCATCTTCCCAGATTTGTGTGACAATTTAAGGGAAAAAAATGAATACATATCTTAGTATCAGAATCTGTCACTGTACACAGAGCCATTTTAGGCAATGCCTTATAGAGGAAACTGCTAAATGATTAACAGATCTAGACTGTGATTCTTATACTGGTGTCACTTATATAGATAGTCAATTGTCATAAACCTGAAGCTTGCCCATTCTGTCATATATTTAAAAAAATGCAACACTGCTAACTTGCCGTATATGATTGTCTTCCGATTACTTATTACACCTACTCAAAAAGGCCCATGTTCAACACTAGCTAATATACACAATTTTTTGGCCTTTATAAAAAGGCCCATGTTTAAAATAACAACAAATCGAAAAATGGGGCCATTATCTACAGGAAAACTCAATGAGAAATTTAAAGTATTACCCAAAAGTCAAATCTGTTAAATATATGGATGGATTTGCATACCTGTGCAGTACTATTTGACACCTTGGTGGAAATCTTGCTCAAGGAATTATCACATTATGTGATGTCATTATAAATCAGGCTTCCTTCCCTACTACTGTATCAAGGTTTCACTGCAGATCGTGTACAGTGGAATACAGTTTTGAGAAACATCCTATATGTGTAAGGGGAAACTTCTGGTAGATATTTTGTGTTTGCTATTACAGTTCTTATTAGGTCTAAGCATATGGAAGGTCCACTGTAAGTTGCCTCAAAGTTAACAACGTGATTTTATTATTGAATAGGGAGAGTGACGGTGATACGTTTTGATGGACGTTTAACATTCCCAAGACATTTTCATATGGAAGTTATGCAGCTGAGTGGAAGATATAGGGATCACTATGTCTCAAGTACGCATTTATGTGGCATCTTGAGTGAAACGTTGGTGGATATGACAATGTTCAATTATTCCACTAGACCCCAGTGCCCATCTTATGGTAATGACTTCCATTAAAGGACAAAAACATAGTTAATCAACAGAAAAGTTGTTGAGCTTTGGACATCGAGGTTACTCAGGTTTGGGTAGCTCACTATTGTGAACATAACATTTGCTCACCAGTACCATATGTTCATACTGAAAAATCATACAACTGACATGTTAACATTATAACTCTCCTTTGGTGCCATCAGATGAAACACCCATACAAAATATTTCCCCCTAGTGCTGAACTATATTATTATACCATGCAGCAGCTCCTTTCATATAAAGGCATCAGATGGTATAATTTAATGGCACAGAAGAACCGCTACAATGTTTCGTTCACTGACTCACTTCCTGGCAGCAGACTATGCTAGACCGATCAAATTTCCATTTTTCTTGACACAGATTTTAATTTGTCCTGGGAATCTACAAGCATTTCCAGGCTAACTGGAAGATATAATCCTTCCAGCATGCCCTAGGTCTTCTCCTAGAGTGTTGCACCCACAATAACTCGAATGCAAGCCCCAGAGAGGGCACTGTTATAAGATGGCCACTGCTGTTGTGTCCAAAATAATTCTAGTGGAAGCCAGTGAAGTGGCATTCTTATAGAAATGCCCAGACCTTTCAAATTAATTCCTCTAATCTTGGCATGGATATTAAGTCCACTGATCCTGTAGAAAAACTTCTTTTCTGCAACTTGTACCTGCAGTTGCTCTTCTGATCACTATCCACATCTTGTGGCCATAGACGATGATATGGACATCCATGGAAAAAAAATATAAATGCACTAGTATAGTTGAGCCATCAGAGTATTAAAATATGACTGCAGAGAAGTTATGCCGATGTATTATCCTGAATACATTTGCACTAGATTTAGGAGAAAAGGAAGGGAAGTGGTTAATAGTAATACATATGAAAATATTAAAAAAAGATTTTTTCTTAAAACAAAATGCTTTTTATTGAGTCTCTCTAAAAAGCAAAAAAATAAGGAAGGTTGGTTTTACTGACTGTGGTAATGAGGTACCAGAAGAAGTAGCAATAATCAGCAAAACCAACCTCAAATGCTTTTCTGAAATCAGCTTGTCTGTGTTTCTTTTGCAAAGTTTTCACTCTTCTTCCTTATTTGTATACTTTTAAAAGCGACTCAATAAAAAGCATTCTTTTTAAAAAAAAAATCTTTTTTTTTATATTCTTATTTTTTTATTTTTTAGCCTTTAAGTAAAATATTGTCTGTAGTGTGTAGGGAGATGCAAGAATGTGTGTGTGTGTGTGTGTGTGTGTGTGTGTGTGTGTGTGTGTGTGTGTGTGTGTGTGTGTGTGTGTGTGTGTGTGCGTGCATGTGCGTGTGTGTGCATGTGTGCGTGTAGGAAATGATGTAGGTTTTAGTTTAAGGACACTTGTAGTACAGTGCATCCCGCTTTGTCACTCTGTGGTCCTGTCCCATCTTTGTAGGTGTGTCCCTCGCCGATGAGTAGCTTGGTGTTATTTCCATCTTGTGTTGTTGTGCCTCTGGGACTCGTGTGTGTGTGTGTGTGTGTGTGTGTGTGTGTGTGTGTGTGTGTGTGTGTGTGTGTGTGTGTGTGTGTGTGTGTGTGAGAGAGAGAGAGTGTATAGTTTTAGTCCACATTGTATGGACGGCCAGTATTTGTAAAAGTATGAGTGTTTTGTACTCATTGCATACATGTGTGCCTGTGTGTGTGTGTGTGTGTGTGTGTGTGTGTGTGTGTGTGTGTGTGTGTGTGTGTGTGTGTGGACGAAATGATGTAGGGAGAAGCGAGAGAGTGTGTGTGTGTGTGTGTGTGTAGGAAATTAGGTATGGAGATGTGAGAGAGAGAGAGTGTGTGTGTGTGTGTGTGTGTGTGTGTGTGTGTGTGTGTGTGTTGTCTCACTAATGACAGAGAAACAATATTTTACTTAAAGACTAATAAGAATACTTTTCATTGAAATTGGCTTAGTGAAACAGCATAAAAAATGCTGAGCTTCAGCTGTTTCGTGAGGGTGTGACAGAACCACAGAGGGACAGACAGACAGCCACAATGTCAATAAAAAGCATTCTGAAAAAATAACTTTTTATATGCTATGATGTGAAATGGATGATAAGGACAAACAGTGCCCAACATTCTGATTGGAGAAGAGGTCATTGGTGTCAGAAGATGCGGAAGGCTGGTGTTGGGGTGGTCGACTTCAGGCAGGCAGTTAGTGATATGAAAAGGGCATTTTTTCCTTATTTCTATTTAATCTGCTACAATGCCAAAATCATATATGTGATATGAACTGTATCTTATGAGTCAGTTGGAACTGCATTAAAAATTAATTTCCCAGCAACTGAATACAAAATTATAAAATTAAGCTAGTGTTGGTGTTTCATGCAGCATCAGTCAAAGTAGTGCTTGTCAAGCATACCACTGTGAACTACACATTTCCTTTCCTTGTTCAGAAATCTGTGTGAGACAACTACTTTCACCTGATACCAGTGCATCCCGCTCTGAATGTGTGTGTGTGTGTGTGTGTGTGTGTGTGTGTGTGTGTGTGTGTGTGTGTGTGTGTGTGTGTGTGTGTGTGTGTGTGTACCTCTCAACTGCACAGATTTTTACAGAATGTCCAGATTTCTGCCTCATATTTTTGCTATGGTTCTCATAAAATTTATTTTTCTGGAAAATCGCTGGCAAAGCATTGAGAAATAAAGTCAGAAAATAATGATAGGCATTTGAATTTCAGACTTCCTTCCCTTCAGAATATGCATACTACTGCAAAACCTCTTATTCTAGCAATGTTCTATGTTTGTAAAAGCAATATTTAAAAATTCCCTATTTTTGGGCCTTTGACCCCCCTCCACATTAGTTTGTCAAGATTTCTTGTTCTAAGAGATTGAGAGGTATGACTGACCAGATTTTCACAGAATGTCCAGATTTTTTAATCATGTTTTTGGTCTCTTCATCATAAAATTTATGTTTTTTTGGCAAATCACTGGGGATTGAAGGCACCAAATAATGACATACATCTGAGTTTCAGACAACATGTGTTTCAGAAAATGCTTGCCAACAAAAATCCTTTTATTCTATCAACTTTATTTTAGGCTTTGTCTAGATTTCTTGCACTAAGAGGTTGAGAGGTATTTCTGTGTGCGTGTGTGCGTGTGTGTGTGCCTGTGTGTGTGTGTGTGTGTGTGTGTGTGTGTGTGTGTGTGTGTGTGTGTGTGTGTGTGTGTGTGAAATGATAGACAGAGATGCAAGAGCAAGCATGTGTGCACGTGTGTCTGTGCATGTCTGTATATTTCTATGTTATTCTGAAAGGATCTTGTGTGTGTGTGTGTGTGTGTGTGTGTGTGTGTGTGTGTGTGTGTGTGTGTGTGTGTGTGTGTGTGTGTGTGTGTGTATGTGTGTGTGTGTGTGTTTGTGTGTGTGGAGAAAATGACATATGGAGATGCGAGATTGTGTGTATATGTGCATGCATGTGTGTATATGCAAGCATGTGTCCACGTGTGTCTGTGCATGTCTGTATATTTCTATGTTATTCTGAAAGGATCTTTTGTCTGTGTGTGTGTGTGTGTGTGTGTGTGTGTGTGTGTGTGTGTGTGTGTAGAAAATGACATAAGGAGATGCGAGATAGTGTGTGTATATGCGCATGCATGTGTATATGTGTGTGTGTGTGTGTGTGTGTGTGTGTGTGTGTGTGTGTGTGTGTGTGTGTGTGCGTACGTGTATGTGCGCGTGCAAGTTTGTAATAACAAGACAGCAGAAAAAAATCTCTGCATGTACGGCAACTGCAAGGTCCCAAACCAAACGTAATCCAAAGCAAAAATTAGACCAGCAGACTGTGGCAAGAAACCAATATTTAATGTTATATACTAAAAACACATAGGAATATAGGAGAAAAACAGACCGGTTTTGGCTTGGTAAATCACATAGCCTTCATCAGAGTCTGATCTAGAGGCATATGGGTTAATCCCCAGCTGGGTGAGTTTCTCAATGATCCCTGAGTGGGGGATTGTGTCAAAGGGTTCATATTATGTTGCCGAACTTTTAAAAGTCTGAACGCCATATGGTCGAACCCATACGTTCGAACTTTCAAAAATTTAAAAAAGTCAAAAAAATAAATAAAAACAAAAAAAGCCTAGCTGATGGTTGTAAGAAGGGGGCAAGACCCCCTGCACCCCCCACCCCCGCTTGTTAAATATACCAACTCAAAGATTGCACTACAGTGCAGTAAAGGGAAATCTTCCCTTTCTGCACTGTACAGAAATCCCCATTGAAACGTTCAAACTTTTCCAATTTCGAACATATGGGTCCGACAATATGTCATTCAAACTTGTTACAGTTCAACAACATAATATATATCCCTGTCAAAAGACTTGGCTAAATCAAGATAGGTGGTATGTATTACTTTGACCTCAACCAGGGCTTTGGTGACATCCTTAACAAAGTCCACCAGGTTTAATAAGCAAGATCTACCCTTGACGAAACCAGACTGGGTCAGGTCAAGAGTTTGAAGGTCGCCTGTGTCCTTGTTGATAAGTTCATGATGATTCTTTCCATGGCCTTGCAGATAAAGCTGGTTAGGCTTATGGGTTGATAGTTTCCTGGGTTGGTTGATGAACCCCTTTTGTGCAAAGGGATTACTGTTGCTGTTCTCCACTCTGCTGGAAGAAAACCAGTGCTCAGGCTATGGTTAAAGAGAGTGCCAAGTAGTTCTGCTAGGCCTTGTTTTAAATTGCTTAATGAGCATCATGGGATGTTATCTGGTCTCATGGAGGCTGTGTTTTTTGCATTGGAGAGTGCTTATATGTCCTGTTCTTTGGAGATTCTCAGTAGAGGACTGGTATCAGAAATACTTTGGGGTATGGCTGGTGGGGACAGGGGGGTGAAGTTATCACCAAATCTGTCAGCTAGCAGGTTGGCAATTTCCTCAGTTCAGTGTGCGTGGTACCAGTCAACTGTTAGTTCGATAAACAGCTGGGCATTCCTTTATGGCTGACTTGAGCTAGGGATGCTAATTTAGTCTCATAACTAGCCTTAGAGGACTTTACAAGATATCTGATTTGCTTCTTCAAGCTGTGGAGGGTACTCTTCCTCTGAGTAAGTTCCCTCTTGTTCTTATATATCAGTTATTTTGTTTTGTTATATAACTTATTTATACTTGTAGTCTACTAGGGTGGCTTGTTTTTATGGGAGAACCTGGTTTTAGTCCTGTCAGGTACAGCTGAGTCAATACCTTTGTTTAAGTGACTATTTAGGGCATTTGTGTCCTCTTCTGCATAGGGGTTATTGTTGGCTGTGTTAGAAGGGGATTGAAATTTTTTTTACCATTGCTTAGTAGGCTATAGTTTAGTTTTGGAGACATTTTTCATTGTTTTAATCCTGTGGTGGTGTCAGGTCTGATCTTTAGTTCAAATAAGACTGATTTATCGTCTGATCTTACCAGGGAGGGCAACACACAGGGGGTAGTGCAGTGACTCCCCCCCATTGTTGGTGAGCACTAGGTATATGACATTAGAGCCCGTTTTGGGAGTATAGACCAATGGTTTCAGGGAATTTGAATTAACAAAATGCAGGAACCTCAGAGTGATCATGTTTGTGCTCATGTAAGTCACCCAATCAATGGAAGGAAAGCTGAACTCTTCCATGACCAAGGTGCTTGGTTGTATACTGAGTGACTCTATCAAGTCCAGGTAGGTGGTGTGCTTCTCCTGGTTCATGGTGGGGGACCTGTAGTTAGAGATGATGTGGTAGGGTATTTTGCCCATTGTTATTTGAACCTGGAGTAGCTCAACAGAGTCATAATGTTTTACTAGTCTCAAGGTGTATTGGGATTTAATGAAGATGGATACACCTCCACCTTTGTTTTTTCACACACATTTTGAGGTCTGAATATGTGAAAGGCATTGCAACCTTGTATGGTAGGGGGTACTCTCTGTGGCCTTAAACCAAGTCTCATTGACTACACAGATGTCAGCATCTTCCAAGGTAAGGTGTACTTCCAGAGCATGCAGTTTACTGTTTAGGCTCCTAGTATTAACCAGCATGACACTGAGTTTGTCTGTAGTGGATTTTTTTACGTCAGAAGTTTTGTTATTTTGACATTGCCTAAAAAAATCACTATGGGAGAGCATCTTTGCCAGTATCTAAAAGTCTTGAGGAGACAGATGAAAGCCATCTCTGGCAAAGCAGCATGGAATGTCTGTCATGTCTTACCAGGCAGATAGTTACTGGATCCCCCTGGAGTGACACCAGAAGCTAAGCCAATGATTGAAATCAATTATTTTTTGGCTGTATTGTGGCACCATCCTAGGTGAAGACAGAATGCTGCTTAGGGCTAGGGACATACCTGCCTGAAATACATAATCTAAGAGTTCAGTCATGTCTCTTTTCATATAGTCCATTGAGGTACAGCTCAACTCATTCACTCCAACATGTACAATGACAGAGTCATAATGGTAATTGTTGATGAGTGACTTGAGTGCATGCATGATTTGACAGATCCTGGCACCTGACAGGCAGCTGACCATGACCTTCTCTTTGTCCAACCTGTTGAGGAGGACATCTGCGTGTCTCACTACTGAGTCGCCTATGACTAGGACATTAGGTTTTAAGGTGTTTTGCCTTAGGGGTTAAATTGTTGAAACTCTGATATGCATGTTGTTATGTGCAGTGGTGGATTCTGTTTGTGTACCTGTATGTATAGGTTGTTTGAGCTTGGGAGGTCTCTGGTCTTTTGGTAGTCTCTTAATGCGTACCTCCGCATATGTGATTTTATGTATCTTGACCTTATCTTGTGTGAATGGAGAGGTGTGTGTGCTGACAACCTGTTTGATGTATTGTTTACTGTTACGTGAGAGGACTGATTCTAGTGTCATGGTATAATTATATCTCTCACCTACTGTATTTGTTTGCTTTAGGAGCAAGTGGTTGTCAGTATACATGAGGCAATTGCTGTATTTCCTCAGGATTCCCATGTCAATCAGGCTGGCTGGAGAAATGTTGGGAATTTGACTGTCCATAATAGCAGGTAATTCTTAAGTACTAATTTGTGAGAGGGCAAAATTTGATCAGCTATTGCTCTGGGATTAACAAGGGGACTTATTCTTTAGACAGTCAGGTATGAAATGTGGGGTGATGCTGCTCAGTGCTCAGTTGTGTTGCCTCCAGTGCAGAAGTGCACAGTTGTGTGGCCAGCAGAGCAGCAGGGAACCTGGGAGGGTTTCACTGACTGGTGTCTAGGGAAAAATAGTTTCTAGGCCTTTGTGTTTATACAAGGTACTGCCAATTCCCATTTGTGCTGTGTGAGGCTTGTATGCAGGTGAAATTAAACAGTTTTAAACTAGTCTGGCAATAGGAGATCACACAATGAACCTTCCTCCAGCAATCCCCAGCTATATAGACAAGGCTATATCCACACTCTTCTGCCACAAGGGTTCAGGGGGAGCCCTTCTTAATGTAAGATGGCTGGATTTGAATTCAAGTTTATAAAAGCAGGATAGATTCAGCAAGCCTAAATCTAGTCAATGCTAACTAAGCAGTATTTCAGTGCAAAACAAGTGCAAGTAGTAAGCAGGCAAAAACAGTAAAAACAGTCAAAAAGGCAAAAATTAATGGAATAAAAACAGTAAAATACAGATGAAAAAGTGGAGCTCAAACTCAAAATAAGCTTAATGTCTTGTTCTTAGTTTTGGATGACTTGTATTCAAGCAGAAACACTCTGGATCTCTGTCAATGGATGCCAAAAGCAGAATAGCTACAGTTATTTGAGCCAAAAAAACACACATGCAAGGCTTATATACAGGCAAAATTAAATAGTTTTAAACTAGTCTGGCAATAGGAAATCACACAATGATTCTTCCTCCAGCAATCCCCAGCTCAGACAAGGCTATATCCACACTCTTCTGCCACAAGGGTGCAGGGGAGACCTTCTTAATGTCAGATGGCAGGATTTGAGTTTAAGTGTACAAAAACAGGTTAGATTCAGCAACTATGCATCTAGTCTATGCTAAAAGCAATATTTCAGTGCAAAACAAGTGCAGATAATGGGATAGGCAAAAACAGTAAAAACAATCAAAAAGGCACACATTAATGCATTAAAACAGTAAAATGCAGATGAAAAAGTGCAGATCAAACTCAAAATAAGCTTAATTTCTTGTTCTTAGCTTTTTATGGCATGGATTCAAGCAGAAACATTCTAGACCTCTGGCAAACAATGCGAAACACAGAGCAGCTCTGGTTAATTGGGCTTAAACAAGAACAAAGGTACTTAGACTAAGAGGCTTAATAAGCCTTCAACCAGCAATTCCCAACTCAAAAGGGCAGAGACTACCCTCTCCTCCCACATGTGTACACCCCAAACCTTATCATAAAATAATTGGTCTGAAGCCCAAGTGCTTACACCAGAACTAAGACACTTTTAGAATAACAGACACAAAAAGCCTTCAACCAGCAATTCCCTATGTAGAATGATATAAGCTACCTCTCCTGCCACAAGAGTGTAGTCCACAAACCTTCCTTATATAAGATGACTAGTTTGAAGCCCAGGTGCTTAAATCAAAACTAAGAGGCTTAGAATAACAGTTACAATGTAATCAGGCTACTAACAAGCAGTAATAAATGCAGCAGAATAACTGCACCAAGCAGCAAAAGCAAAATAAAGTAATAAAGTAGGAAGAAGTACAGATTCAGTAAAAGCAGCTGACTAAAGTACATTTTTTAATAAATGAGAAGGGAGGAAACAAAAGATAATTCAAGTTTAAGAGAGTAAGGGGGTGGACCTTCCCAGCTGATCTCTCCAGACTCAGGAGAATGAGATGTGACTAAGAGGAGTATCCAAAAATCAGATTAATAGTAGGAGCGGACAATTCAAAAGCCACCAAGTTGAAGAATACAACAACAGTTGGGTAGATGTGGGAAAATTCAAATGCAGACAGAGATCAGCAATAGAAGAACAGCACGCAAGTTGAATAAACACTCCAGGTAAATAAATGTACTAAATAAATGCGCTAATGACTAAGAGAGTATTTCTGCTGAACCAGCAGCTAATTTATTGAGAACAGTCTGTAATTTTGAAGTCATTTGGAAAACTAGCTGTATACTAGTTTTTCTAACATGCTAATAAAGGCAGACAAGATAGAAATGATTCTAAAGGTGGAGGGAGAATTCATTTTTCAAGTTATAGAAATTGGCTTTATAGTAGAATTGGTCCATATTTCTGGGAAACAATCCTAGCAGAGTGAGCGATTATGAATATATTTGAGCGGATTGATAATGTAGTAAGAGCAAGTCTTATTGAACCAGGGATGAAGGTTGTGTTTTTTTGTATCAGAAGATCTGATTTTTTTTAAATAGAATGGTATAATAATCTGAGGGATTTGGGAGAAGGTAACATATTGAGGGCGATAAGGAGGGTGACTAAATTCATTATTGAATTCTCCTGATGAGGTAGGACCTTTGTGGGCTAAAGTATTTCAGTTGAAGTGTTGTTCTTGGATCTGCTCATAAGCTGGCTGAAAATTTTCCAGAACTTTTTTAGGAGGTATAAAGTGGAAGATCTGTTGCTTGAGAATGAGGGATGATTTATGTATTATAATGGCTTGTTTGGCTAAATTCAGAAAGGTTCTGAATCTTTCTCTGGATTCATTGGAGTTGTTAGATTACCATGTTGACTGCACTACGTCCCTAAGTTTTACAAATTGCTTTAGTTCTATAATTAACCAACTGCTCTGATTGGATGTATGTTGATGGATTGTTAGGGAGAAGATATTATTTTGAAGAAAGACAAACAAATTGGTAAAAGTAGCAGCAACAGAGCTGGAATATTTACAAATGAAGACAGGATTCCAGTCCATATGTGATGAATGATTAAGGAGTTTTTGAAAGTGTTTTTATCAAATTTTGCTCTGAATGAAATTTTGCCTTGTACTTGAGATGATTTATGACTTTCAGAGTTAAACAGTCATCACCTGTAGATGGTGATAAGATAAAGATGTCTTTAATTTGTAAAGAGAGTTGGTTATTATAAAATCTAGCAGATCTAAAAGCAAATTATTTTTAGATTTTAAATTAGGTCTAGTGAGGTCTTTTATTAGTTGTATTAGGCCATGGTCATCTAACCATTCTCCAGAGTTTATGATCGGTTTAATTTCTCCAAGTCTTTTAGGTTTCTAGTTCCTAAGTCAAAGTATGATTAAAGTTCATGAAATTAGTATTGTTTCAATCTTTGATGTTATCCATAAGTGTTCTTTGCAGCACCCGCAATGTACCCAGTAATGACTCCTTCTGTAATTCATATGGAGTTACATGTATTGGTAACATATCTAAATCATCACCATTCATCATCAGCATCAGCATCATTATCCCCCTTTTTCCTGTTTTCTACACTGGATTTGGGTGTCTTGTCAATGGTTGCCGTCTCTCTCTGTTCAATGCCACTCTCCTACCTTCTTCGTCACTCATGCCATACTGCAGTGGGTCTTGTCTCATACAATCCATCCACCTCTTTGTTGGACAACCTTGTTTCCTCTTGCCTTCTTCCTGTCTGTCCCAAATCTTCAACAGACTGTCTTCTGCTTTTCTTGACATATGCCTGAACCATTGTAATCTATTCTCTTTGATATTTTCTGCAATTGGAGCTACTTTGGCTCCTGCACTTATGTCTTCCTTTCACCATCTGTCCCATAGTGTGCATCCTACCACCCATCTCAGGCACTTCTTCTCCATCACCTCTAGCTTCTTCAGCTGCTCTGCCTTTACTGTCCAGATTTCTGTACCATACAGTAGTGCTTGTTGTACCACTGCTTTGTACACCTTACTTTTCAGCTTTTTTGGCATTCTACTGTCATATAAATACTTAAAACCACTGTTGACTCGGAAGACAAGCTTTAAAACAACTTTTTAGCATTAATGCAACTTTATTTCATGCTTTCATCAAAAGCAAGAAACCACCAGGTTTAAATGACACCATAAATATTAAATGTTTTCTGAAGGACCGTAGGTTGGCTAAAGGAGTTTAGATGCTAAAGGGTTAAATAGAGTGGCAATAAACATTGTATGCGTTTTTTTAGTTGTATTTTTATTGTGATTGGTTAACATGATTTTATTTTAAGCATTTAAGCTCATGTATCTTTCATGTAATTCATTTCTGAAGAAGTCTATTCCTTTTGATGAAAGCATGAAATAAAGTTACATTAATGCTAAAGAGTTGTTTTCAGGCTTGTCTTCTGGCCCAACAGTGATTTTAAGTATTTTTTCTCTGTTTCTTTACCATTGTTTGGAGCCTGTTCCAGTTTTCATTTTGTATTCTTCTGACGTATACAATACCAGACACTCTGTGCCATATGGCTGGAGCTCCTCTGATTCTAGCTTAGACATCCTCATTCAGACTTCCCTTCTCCTCAACCACCCCTCCCAGATACTTGAAGCGGTTAACCTGTTCCACTGTTTTAACTTCTATCTCAAGTCTCAGCTTTTTCTGATTCCTCCATTTGCTGCCTTTACAACTACTTTATCGGTACTCAGTTTCATCCCACAAGTCTTCAGTTTTGCATTACATTTCATTCCCCTATCCTAGATAGCATATCTAAATACGACTGTAAATTATTTTTAATGAGACTCGTTGCTCCTCGTACTTTTGGAACTGTGTGGGTAACCTTCTGCCATATTGCCCACTTTTATGCAGTAAAGGTCTAGAAGATTTAGGTTAGGCTTGTTTTCTAACTTTAGTCTGTGTAGAAGCGGAGAAAAGTTGACATAAGGCATTTCTTTTTTTTTCACTGGCATGCTAGTTAGAAGCCAGTTGGGATCATGGTCTTTGATGGGGGTGATTTGTGAGGTTATGATTAAGTTTAGATCTTTTTTGTAAAGAATTAGTGTGCCACTACCTCATCTTTTTCCTGGTCTACATTTGTAGATGTTTTGGTATCCCAAAAAATATGGTTGGAAGGATGGAGTGGCTAACTTGCCCAGGATTCGATAACTGAAACTATATTTTGGAGTTAATGTGTACAAATACTTTGATATAGCCTATCTTATTTATTTTAGGCTGCCTATGTTAAGAAATCAGTATTTTAAAGATAGAAAGAGAGAGATAGAGATTTTGTGTGTGTGTGTGTGTGTGTGTGTGTGTGTGTGTGTGTGTGTGTGTGTAGTATTTTTGTTTTTTGTTTCTCATTTTATTGAAGTTTTTTTTTTTGTTATTAACTTCCACATTACATTGTGCCAGCAGGAAAAGTTTTTTAGGAGTAAGTCTGCACAGAAATCATAGCTATCTGATTTTTGTGAAAATTAGAGAGGGGATGTTGAAGTAGTAGATTGCTTGTCTATGTTTTGCTGATGTCTGTAAAAGTCTATCCCTCGGGATTCAATAACCCTACACTAATATAAACTAAGTATACATCATTCTGAGTGAACAGACAACACAGACATCACTCACACCTTCTTCCTCCTGATTTTAGTTTTCCTACTGATATTCTTGCAGTTTTAAATATTGACAAGGATTCATACAGGTTACCACAAAGTGTAGACTACATGTACACTTAGTGTAATCTTTCTAAGTGACTAGAAAGCACAAAAAAAATGTGATAAGAATGTTCTTGAATACATATCATGTACACATAGCTGGCTTTAGGCACCAGCAAATACTGTGGTCGCTGAGAGTCCCCTGTTTCTGGAGGGACGCCCACTACAACAAGTTATTTTCATCTTGATATTTTCGACCATCTGTAAAACCAACAAAAGTTAGTACAGCAATCTTGTATACTTAATAAGCCAGGTGGATAATGACTCTTATTTGTATCTCTTTTAAAATTCAAAGATGACTCTAGTGATAGTAACAGTGTTTTATCAAGTAACAGGCTTCACAGTTTCATTAAATATTTTACAACTGACATACTGCCCATGACTTACTTAAACCCAGCTGGTGGACATTCTCTCCACTAAAACTAACAACATAACCAGCTTTAGGTAACTGCAATAATTGTGGCTGCTTGGGGGGGGGGGGGGCTTTAATCATCCTTGAATGTTTGGGGGCCCCACAAAAGCTGCTGTTGGTTGGGGAAAATGAGAAGAAAAAATGTATTAATTTTATGATTACACTCTTTAACCTGGACAGGAATGTGATATGACTCTGTTAGGATCTTCTTCTTTCGGCTGCTCCCGTTAGGGGTCGCCACAGCGGATCATCTGTTTCCATTGCTTCCTGTCCTCTGCATCTTGCTCTGTCAAACCAACCACCTGCATGTCCTCTCTCACCACATCCATAAACCTTATCGTAGGCCTTCCTCTTTTCCTGTTACCTGGCAGCGCCATCCTTAGAACATAAGCGAAGTAAGCACTATAGAGATCAACAGCCCAGAGTGACTGATCTCAGTGCAAACTTTGGATTATAAGAAGAGCTGATGTTTCTGCTCTTCGGGAATGGTTTTCTCTTTCAGGGAAATTTATAAATGCTTGCAGAACCAGATACTATAACTCTCAACTTTTTTGCTTAAGAATTCTGGGCAGAGCCAAAAATAATTGCAGAATAAAGGCTGAAAATTAGAAACCTGCTTTAAATATTTCTCTAATTCACTTAAAAAATAGTTGAATAACAATTTTTGCATCAACATGCACTTTTTGAACAATAAGAAGTATAAAACTCTGATATCTGACTTTTTCTGACTGTAATCCTGAATGATTTAAAAGCAAATCAAACTTTTTATGAAGGACAGAGCAAAATTATGAGCAAAATCAGGGAAGGTCTATGAAATCAAAGCTACAAGTATGCATTACTCCTCAGTGAGGTAAATAAAAGGGACTTATTCCTGCTGCTGTTTGACAACTGCTAAACAGCAGTCACTGATCTGGTGTGGCAGTATCAGTCTTGCACAATGTATTGTTATTTGCTGAAATAAGTAAAAAACTAATATTACTATAGCTCATGAATGTGTGTGTGTGTGTGTGTGTGTGTGTGTGTGTGTGTGTGTGTGTATGTGTGTGCACATACCCAATAATGCCAGATGGCGAGGAGTGACGGGGCATGCTATGTATGTCAGCAGACACTTGAAATACACGACTGTGGCAATTTGAATCTCTGTGTTCATCCCAATCTAACACTAGAGGGGTATATAGACACAGAATGTATTTTTTTTGGGGGGGGGGTGGGAATAGGCAAGTATTCCCAGATAGGACCTATGTATCCTCACAACAACCGGCTTGTTAGTTTATTGAGATATTATTTTGTCAACTTTGAACATACAGCTTTAGGCACAACTTATGTCTTCCTTGAAAGAAAAATAAGACTGAAATTCTTTTCTTACCCATGATACCATTGGATCATCTATAACCTATGGCGCCTTGACCCCAGGCTTATTTGAATTATTTCCTAATTGTTTATCATTCTGCTGTCTTGGTAATGGAAGGTGTGTCAAAAGGATGCAAGGAAAAATAAAGCTGAACAGCAACACTGAATTTCTTTCCTTAATCACAAATTCTGTTTAGGCCATCATTGGATGAAAAGGTTGTGTAAAAAGAAAAAAAATAACTTTAAAATACACTTTAGAGCATGCAGAAAGCGAAAAGTAAAGCAAAGTTTGAAAAAGGAAGAAAAAGGAATGTGCATAGTATGGAGATCCCAAGATGGGGGAGCAGAGGGAAGGACTGGAGGGTGTGTGTGAGGGGGCTGAAATAGTAAGTCTAGGGCACCATTTGACCTTAGTCCAGACCTGTACGTAGAGTTGTTGTAATGTATCATTGTTGCAACTAAATGCCAGTACCTCTGTATGTTCCTCTGAGATGGGCCAACATAGTGCGGTATACAGGCCAGTTGTAATGTAAGAGCATCAGAGCTACAGGTTAGCCTGTGTGTACTATTGCTAAATGTTTGCCACATGAACTAAAAGGTTGCTCAGCATAGTGGCAGTGCCAGGGTAATACTTAGACTGGAAGTGCCTAGGGGGCCCCTAACTTGACATTTGCTTGGTGCCTCCAAAATGCTAACACTGGCGCCATTTTCTTCTGTAGATTGACGGTGTCTTTTAGGAGGGGAAATGGGTTGATGCAGTGTTTTAAGGTGCATCCTTTTAAGATCATTCACACTGAGGCTTCCAAATACTGCTTTTGTAAAAGCAAAATGAAAACTCCAGAAAAGCTAGAACCTCCACTGAGTGAACTCCCAAACCTCTTGTTGTTGTTGTTTGTCTTTCGGCTTTTCCCGGTAAGGGGTCGCCACAGTGGAACTCCGGTCCGCTAATGATTGGCAGTAGATTTTTACGTAAATGCCGTGGTGCCAGCTCGACGCTCAACCTTCAATGAAGGCACGCCCATTTACGCACGCATGTCTTTCGAATGCTACCCAACCATGCAGACTCCACACAGAAGGCACTCCCAAGCCCAGCTGAGAATCGAATGGGAGAACCTCTTCCTGTGAGGTAACAACGCTACTGCCATACCACCGTGGCATCTCCCAAACCTCTTGTATCAGAGGCAAATGGAATATATGCAAATGACCTTGTCAGCACAGCACAAGCATAGTGCTTGACTAAGAATAAGAAACCAGTGGCGGCTGGTGACTTCAAATCAAAGGGGGGCTGCAGGAGACAGCTGAATGGGTGGGGTCAATGGGAAGGGGTGTGGCCAACTAGAAAGGGGAGGGGCTATGCTCAAAACCACAAAAACTAACCAAATACACTGCCCTGGGTGCCAAACCGTCATTATGAGAGTCCAATCAAGACAAAATGAAATGTAGAAGAATAAAAATATTTCAATTCCTTGGCTGCATGGCAGCTTACATAATATCTAGATGGTAATAAAAAGGTTGTGAGGCATGAAAAAATAAATTACTTTTTAAATACATTAATGGAATGCCAGTCAAAATCAAGTATAAGAAAAACAAGCAGCACTCAACTCAAACCACTTCTTGCACTGCAGTTCTAATTATAATTTATATTCAGCTTTATTAAAGTACCAAGTAACATGCTGAAAGTAGAAATCTCTGATGCCCCTACTTGTAACAATGTTTCTTACCCAAAAAAAGACCTGCTGTCTGACAACTATCTACTTGTTTCATGGGGAAAACATGATCAAAGTAAAAAATGAAAAACAAACAAGAAATAAGCTCAAGATACATTGCTTAAAAGGATTACTGTACAGGTTATGGACCACACGATTGGCATTCTGTTTAGTTTACGGGTAAAGCCTGCAAAGATGACTGAAGTCTCCAAGTGTAATGAGCTTCTTAAAATAATGTAATCCTGTCATTTATTACAAACACTGTCATACGCATTTCAATACCCAATGCTTATACATTATCTAGTTATGTATTCTCTACATGGCAACAACAGAAAGGCTTTCAATGTTGGCAATTCTTTAACAGTATGCTTATTAAAGCTTACTTGCATCTTACGATCTCAGCCAAGCTTACCTGATGGTCATTAAAGTATTGCTACTTAAACACAGAGCAACAGACACTTTTGAGTAATAAACATGAATCAACAGTACATAAAATATGACAGAAACCAGACCATTCTGCAAAAATCAAGGACAGATGAAAAGCCACTCTAGTACTTGTGTCTACCCTGGATGGGGGGGGGGGATACTCTGCACATTTACACTGCATAACTACTCCTTGCCTTGCTTCGACACATCCAGAGTCACTACATGGGGGAGTGAGGTGCAACAAATATGTCACAATTTGAAATGTCTCTGGCTGACTGTGATGGCCCTGACACATTTGTCATACCTCTCAATCTCAGAGCAAGAAATCTGGACAAAGCCATACATAGAAGTGGGACAAAGGCCCAAAAATAAGGACACTTTTTAAAACTTCTCTACCCTTGAAACTCACATTCATTGAAACAGCATTGAACCCCACATTCAAAGAAAATGCATTTTGCCAGTGGCAGATAAAGATTAATTCTGGGCTGTTTTCAAATCATAGGCCCCTTGCATGTGAAACATACATGTGCTCTTTGATACACCTTCCTACTGCTTTGAACATTTTCCGGTAAACAATGAAACAAAACGCATGCACCAATAATGACAAAACTTCCCAATTCAGAACATTTACATCATAAAAGTCTACTCAAACTTCTACAGTCCACCATTATCAGTAAATATGCACAATTCTACAGTCCACCATTATCAGTAAATATGCACAATCTCTGAAGTAAAAAGTCATTAAATAAATCTGTAACTAATGAAGAGGTTGCTGCTAGAAAACACCTTTATATTTCATGGTTTCATCAAACAATAAACCGTCTGATGCCCCTGAGGAATAAATTGTCTATATTACATTAAAAATGATATGCTAGTAATATTGCAATAGGAAATGGATGGCAAACTGATAACAGGCTCATAGTTAGTATCTTAACTTTCAGTACAGCAGCATTCACCCCATGTGGGAGTAGAACCAACAACCTTCTGCATCAAAAGCAAGTACACAACCTGTTGTGCTATTAACAATATAAGTTGACTTAGCATAAGCAGCACTAAACTCCTCTTCCCCTGCAGCTCTCAGCTCCTTGTAAAATCTACTCAATACTCAACTGCATCTCAACCTTCGCAGCACAAGAAATCTGGAAAAAGACACATTTATTGAGGGGGTCAAAAGGCCAAAAAACAGAGACACATTAAACATTGCTTGTATAATCTTGTACAGTTGCTAGAATAAAATGCTGTGTTACCACCATACATTTTAAAAATGCCCCGAAAAAAAGGTGTATAATGTACAAATAGCTGGCTTTAGGCACCAGTGAATCCTGTGGTCGCTGAGAGTCCCCTGTTTCTGGAGGGCCGCCCACTACAACAAGTTATTTTTATCTTGATATTTTCGACCATCTGTAAAACCAACAAAAGTTAGTACAGCAATCTTGTATACTTAATAAGCCAGGTGGATAATGACTCTTATTTGTATCTCTTTTAAAATTCAAAGATGACTCTAGTGTCTAACAGTGTTTTATCAAGTAACAGGCTTCACAATTTCATTAAATATTTTATGACTGACATACTGCCCATGACTTACTTAAACCCAGCTGGTGGACATTCTCTCCACTAAAACTAACAACATAACCAGCTTTAGGTAACTGCAATAATTGTGGCTGCTTGGGGGGGGGCTTTAATCATCCTTGAATGTTTGGGGGCCCCACAAAAGCTGCTGCTGGTTGGGGAAAATGAGAAGAAAAAATGTATTAATTTTATGATTACACTCTTTAACCTGGACAGGAATGTGATATGACTCTGTTAGGATCTTCTTTCGGCTGCTCCCGTTAGGGGTCACCACAGCGGATCATCTGTTTCCATTGCTTCCTGTCCTCTGCATCTTGCTCTGTCACTCCAACCACCTGCATGTCCTCTCTCACTACATCCATAAACCTTATCTTAGGCCTTCCTCTTTTCCTGTTACCTGGCAGCTCCATCCTTAGAACATAAGCAAAGTAAGCACTATAGAGATCAACAGCCCAGAGTGACTGATCTCAGTGCAGACTTTGGATTATAAAAAGAGCTGATACTTCTGCTCTTCGGGAATGGTTTTCTCTTTCAGGGAAATTTAAAAATGCTTGCAGAACCAGATACTATAACTCTCAACTTTTTTGCTTAAGAATTCTGGGCAGAGCCAAAAATAATTGCAGAATAAAGGCTGAAAATTAGAAACCTGCTTTAAATATTTCTCTAATTCACTTAAAAATAGTAGAATAACAATTTTTGCATCAACATGCACTTTTTGAACAATAAGAAGTATAAAACTCTGATATCTGACTTTCTTGACTGTCTGTAATCCTGAATGATTTAAAAGCAAATCAAACGTTTTATGAAGGACAGAGCAAAATTATGAGCAAAATCAGGGAAGGTCTACGAAATCAAAGCCACAAGTATGCATTACTCCTCAGTGAGGTAAATAAAAGGGACTTATTCCTGCTGCTGTTTGACAACTGCTAAACAGCAGTCACTGATCTGGTGTGGCAGTATCAGTGTTGCACAATGTATTGTTATTTGCTGAAATAAGTACAAAACTAGTATTACTATAGCTCATGAATGTGTGTGTGTGTGTGTGTGTGTGTGTGTGTGTGTGTGTGTGTGTGTGTGTGTGTGCGTGCACATACCCAATAATGCCAGATGGCGAGGAGTGACGGGGCATGATATGTATGGCAGCAGACACTTGAAATACATGACTGTGGCAATTTGAACCTCTGTGTTCATCCCAATCTAACACTAGAGGGGTATATAGACACAGACTGTATTTTTTGGGGGGGGGTTGGGAATAGGCAAGTATTCCCAGATAGGACCTATGTATCCTCACAACAACCGGCTTGTTAGTTTATTGCGATATACTATTTTGTCAACTTTGAACATTAAGCTTTAGGCACAACTTATGTCTTCCTTGAAAGAAAAATAAGACTGAAATTCTTTTCTTACCCATGATTTTTTTTTAGGCCACCATTGGATGAAAATGTTGAGAAAATGCTCTAAAATGCATCCCAGAGCATCTATAACCTATGGCGTCTTGGCCCCAGGCTTATCTGAATTATTTCCTAATTGTTTATCATTCTGCTGTCTTGGTAATGGAAGGTGTGGCAAAAGGATGGAAGGAAAAATAAAGCTGAACAGCAACACTGAATTTCTTTCCTTAATCACAAATTTTGTTTAGGCCATCATTGGATGAAAAGGTTGTGTAAAAAGAAAATAAAATAACTTTAAAATACACTTCAGAGCATGCAGAAAGTGAAAAGTAAAGCAAAGTGTGAAAAAGGAAGAAAAAGGAATGTGCATAGTATGGAGATCCCAAGATGGGGGAGCAGAGGGAAGGACTGGAGGGTGTGTGTGAGGGGGCTGAAATAGTAAGTCTAGGGCATCACTTGACCTTAGTCCAGACCTGTACATAG
The DNA here is from genome assembly GCF_019279795.1 of Protopterus annectens. Lineage (NCBI taxonomy): Eukaryota > Metazoa > Chordata > Ceratodontiformes > Protopteridae > Protopterus > Protopterus annectens. The sequence goes on along the minus strand of NC_056743.1, from coordinate 1,808,310,452 downwards.
AGTTGTTGTAATGTATCATTGTTGCAACTAAATGCCAGTACCTCTGTATGTTCCTCTGAGATGGGCCAACATAGTGCGGTATACAGGCCAGTTGTAATGTAAGAGCATCAGAGCTACAGGTTAGCCTGTGTGTACTATTGCTAAATGTTTGCCGCATGAACTAAAAGGTTGCTCAGCATAGTGGCAGTGCCAGGGTAATACTTAGACTGGAAGTGCCTAGGGGGCCCCTAACTTGACAATTGCTTGGTGCCCCCAAAATGCTAACACTGGCCCCATTTTCTTCTGTAGATTGACGGTGTCTTTTAGGAGGGGAAATGGGTTGATGCAGTGTTTTAAGGTGCATCCTTTTAAGATCATTCACACTGAGGCTTCCAAATACTGCTTTTGTAAAAGCAAAATGAAAACTCCAGCAAAGCTAGAACCTCCACTGAGTGACCTCCCAAACCTCTTGTTGTTGTTGTTTGTCTTTCGGCTTTTCCCGGTAAGGGGTCGCCACAGTGGAACTCCGGTCTGCTAATGATTGGCAGTAGATTTTTACGTAAACGCCGAGGTGCCAGCTCGACGCTCAACCTTCAACGAAGGCATGCCCATTTACGCACGCATGTCTTTCGAATGCTACCCAACCGTGCAGACTCCACACAGAAGGCACTCCCAAGCCCAGCCAAGAATCAAACGGGAGAACCTCTTCCTGTGAGGTAACAACGCTACCGCCATACCACCGTGGCATCTCCCAAACCTCTTGTATCAGAGGCAAATGGAATATATGCAAATGACCTTGTCAGCACAGCACAAGCATAGTGCTTGACTAAGAATAAGAAACACAGGGCTGTTATACCCAGCTGATGTCCATTATCATTAGGATCACTGCAAAAATATCCCAAACAACAAACTAAAACAATAAGTGAGTAAGTCACTGAAAAGCCAATCAGTAAAAGCAAAATGTAAACTCCAGCAAAGCTAGAGACTCCAATAAATCCAAACCCCACTAGCTGTGGATATGCATATTTCGGCCTTGTTATGCCCTTGTCAGCACAGCACAAGCAGTGTGTTTGACAAAGCATAAGAAACACACTAGTCAAACACTCTGCTTGTGCTGTGCTGACAAGGTAATATGCATATCCACAGCTAGGGGGTTTGGCTTTATTGGCCTGAACTGTCCATTAAAATGACAAAACAAGTCATGGGCATTAAGAATCACCAATTAGCTGAAACACCTGAGGTTCATAAGGGTCATTTGCATAAATTGCATGTGCCTCTGATACAAGAGGTTTGGGAGGTCACTCAGTGGAGGTTCTAGCTTTGCTGGAGTTTTTATTTTGCTTTTACTGATTTTTTTTTAGTGACTTACTCACTTATTGTTTTAAAATGCTGGTTTTGTGAAATGGTGAAGATAGAAATATTAGTGTAAATGAGACATTTGCTGTATGTAGGCTTTTTGTTTGCAGCTGTTTAAGCTGAGAAGGATAGTTTGTTAAAAAAGGTAGAGGGAGTTTACAGAATAAAGCAGAGAATCTAGATTCATAGACATGGCACATTGGGAAGTGTAAATTAGTGTTTGCAAGGTGTCGACGATTCTAAGACATAAATAATGAGGTCACACAGGGGCCAAAACAGTATGATACATAGTGCATGCTATTGAGTGTATAATAACAGGAAATGGAGAACTCCATGCAAATAAGCCACATGGTACATATATATAACTATACCCAAAACAATGAACTAATTCACAAATGTATGAAATGGAGGTGTTGTATCACAGTGCACCCCCAGTTTTTACATCAAGAAAGGGTATACATGAGGGGCATGACAGCTGGCTTAATAATAACAATAGCTCAGCAGCATGCACTATCAGCCACTGTATGACCCAGTGTTCATAATATTGCATGTGGCAGCCATTGGTGCCAAGGAGGTACAGACAGCACCTGACATTTCACCATTTCACAGACTAGCAGATTGTCGATGATTTCTATGTGAACATGAAGAATGTAAGGGAACATTAGGAACTTGTTGATCTGTGTCACTCATAAGCAGAATTGAAAGGATGTCCGGTGTGCCTGTTTCTGAGAATGCTAAAGTATGTGTGAAGTTTTACCCATCTTTGTTACAGGGACCTTTCAGCAACATACTAGAGACACATTAAGGATACTGCAGGCCTTGCAAATCCTGAACCAGTTCCTCAGTGTTATACTGTAGTCCGTGGAACATCTTATCTGTCTTCCTAGGACTACAAAGGAGAGAATCAAGTGGAGAGTCAGGAGAAAAAAATTGATGTCAGCTGTGGGCAGTGACATAGACAACACAGAACCAAATGATGTATGTGTTATTACACACAGGCTATACAGGACAATGCATGGACTGGCAACACTGTGCATCTGATATCGCTATACCCACACATGTTTGGGGTGGACTGAGCACAGTCATCATTACACAGGAGGGAAAGAACAGACTGCAGCACTGTGAGATGGGAGAGGGGCCTATCAGGTGAGCATAGTAGCCACATAGTCTGGGAGATTGTGGAGGGTCGGGGAATCACATCCTCTAGTTGTGAGGGTCAAGCTGCTATAATCTGATTATTGGTGGTATCCACTCTATTAGCTTGTGGTGTCAGGGTGTGATGTGGTCTGTGGTAAGGAAGAAGTAGAACTATGGGGCCATTAGCATCCACTCCAGAGGGGTGTGCCATATGTTGATCCAGAACAAAGACATTATCTATGAGGTGGCCATTGCCTATGACCAGAATGGCAGGGTGTGTGCCCACAGGTGACAGGGAAGGGGTAGAGCTAAAGGAATGTGTGCATGGCAACAGGCATTCAGCCACAGAAATGCTATTGTACATGATCTGGACAACAACCATGAATGGAGAGGCAGGCTAGATGACCAAGACAACAGTGAGGCCATCTTAATATCATTCTGTGTAGTATGGCTTGGCACAGTGTGTGGCTGATTTCCCCATACCTGGATGCTCCCAAGGCCACTGAAGGCATAGCCTGTACTGACCATATGACAGTTTTGTGTCTCATGGGGGTCATTATTTGCCACCAATAACCTCAGCAGCATTGTGTTTTCCATGTCCATAAACTGTATGCCATTGTACATTTTGTGCACATTGTCCTATAATCTGTGGAGCACACTTACTACCTTCGCAGTGCTGTGGGTAACAGCTTATTGTGCTTGGATCACCAACCTCTAAATCTGCTGGCTAATATCAAGTATTGTAGCAATATCAGGGATGTTTCTGGAGTCATGGAAGCACCTGTTTTCCTTGTGTCTTTCCCCTGTAGTGGGTATGCAAACCTCAGAGATGCTGCACATTTTGTATGCAGTGTGTGTGTGCTGGGGACACAGATGAAGCCTGTGAGGAATTATTAGGTAGAGGGTGCCTATCTTGCCATGGTGAGGCCATGTATTCAGTTTGCACCTCTACACATGCTTCTAAAATGGTGGTTACCCCTCCCCTTGTAGTGTTGCAGACAGTGCTATGACATTTGCATGCTGCCATCATCAGCAACAGCCACAGGTACCCTGCTGACATAAACCTTATGTTGAACTGTTATGAAGGATCCACTGACAATGGAATCTGTGAAAGCAGGAACATAAATGACACCAATGTCTGCTCACACACATTTGTCCTTATAAACCCTGTAGCCTGCATACTCCTACACATTCACTGCTTCAGTGTTGGTGACCCACTCCCTATGGTAGGCCTGTCTCTCACAACATCCTATGTCTTTTCACATGCATGGAGTGTCATATTACTAAAACCTGGTGTACAGACCTATTATGGCTGAGCAAATCATTTACATCCTGAGCAAGCCTGATTCCTTTCAGATCTGGTCCCATTACTGCCTGTCTGTAGTACTTTACCATGAGGCACATGCCATGTGTGTGATCGGTCTGCAGTAGCCCTTCATTTACCTTGGCAGTGAGTGACCTTTTCCAGGCAGCACCTCCCTCAGGTGGCCATGCCAGTTCCTGTACAACTCTGTGTGAAACATGTCAGTCGATGTTTTTTTTTATTATGCTGTGGATTGGCTGTAGCTACTGCCACAGACCCCCTGTGCATTTATTTATTCTCCATAATTTCTGTTCTATATAGGTTTATAGGTGTTTACTAGGCTAACAATCACAAGGGCCTTTTTAAGCCTAGTCATGCATTCCAAACCTCTGACAAGTTTTGATACCCTTGATAAGTGTAAGCAGGGGCTTGGGAAATGAAGCATTTACAAGCTAGGACCTGGGAGATGAACTATTTACAGGTTGCCTGTGCCCATTAGAGGCATAGGTGCAAAACAGGGATGAATTTCCTGTTCCCCATCCAATTGTCCAAGTTGTATTGAGTTGGATTAGGGAGGATCTCTGCTTCACATGGATACGGAGCGTGTTCCAAAGATGGGGTAATCTCTGGGATACATACCTGTCTATCAAGCAGGTCTTATTTATATCACAGGCAAGGTTTAAGTTTTTAGAATGGGTAATTCTGGTGCTGTTTGTTTTTCAGATATGCAGGAGGTCCATCAGAGTGGGGTCTGACAATGTCCTGTAAGTCAGGCATAGATCTCCCCTCAAAAGCCTGTAGGAGACAGAATACAGGGATAGAGCCTTGAGGCAGTCTGTATAGGAGATTTTACTTAAGCCCTGTATTCTTTTAGTGAGGAACCTCTGTGGAAGTTCTAATTGCTGGATATGCCTGGTTAGGTACATGCCAAAAGGGCATTGTACTCGATGATAGGTTTAATGAATGCTGAATACAATGGAACAATGACTTCCTTGGACTTGGATGCCATACCTTTGTTTATAAGTTGCACAACATAGGATGATTTCCTTACTACTCTAGACACATGATGGTCAAAAGCTAGATTATTATCTATGTGTATCCCTAAGTCCTTGACTACTGGGTAGGGGGGAGAGAGGGGTAAAGTTGGCACTGAATTTATTGTCCAGTAGGTTTGCTATATCTTCTGGCTCAGTATAGGTGGCTCCGTTTACAATGAGCTCTGCACACAACTGTGTATTGCCTTTGAGGTTATGAACATAGCTAAAAAATGTTTTGTGGTTGTCCTTGGCATGGGAGGCCAAATTCACCTCAAATTTGACTTTACTAGACTGTATTTGTCCTCTGAGTTGTTTGTTTAGTTTGATGAGAGTGCTTTTATCCTGCTGGGTGCTGCACCTCCTAATTTTCGCCATGATTTTCTTCCTTCTTTTATACAGCCTATTGATTTTGTGATTCCACCAGGGTGGCTTGTTTTTTGAGTTAGTTCTGTACTTCTTCCTGGTGGGTACAGCTGCCTCTACACAGCTATTAACATACTTGTACAGGGTTTCTGTGAGCAGTTCTCCATAGACAGCAGTGTTCTCAGGGTTTATGGGGGTTGAAATTTTGCCAGGGTATCACTTAATAGCAGGAGGTTAGCCTTAGAGTAGTTCCTGAATATCCCAGGTTTAGCTGGGGGGGGGGGGCAAGGGCTTTATTTTTACTTCAAAGGATACATACTTCAAAGGATACGTACTGTAACCATGCCCCAGCAACCCCTTCCACCCTGTGGCATATTTTCACAAGGTTTCCATTACACATGGTTACAACCACCAGCCACAAACAGATGGTATAGTGCCATGCTAGAGTCCTGCTGCAGCCACAAATAATGGTACAGTGCCATGCTAGAGTCCTGGCCCAGCCACAAACAGATGGTACAGTGCCATGGTAGAGTTCTTGGGTTCCCAGTTACAAGTGCATCACAACAGCTGCCATCCACCACAGGGTACTTTATCAGGCAAGACTCCCTCCTTAATAAATTGTGTCTGCAAGTCTACATAATCTGTACTGAAATATTTTCACTGTATACTTGTATGGCTATAAGCAGTGTTGTGCAAAATGGTACTGATGCTTTATATTATGCTAAAAAGGGTCAACATGTGTGGCTGTTATGCTTGTGAACATACTTAGTGCCCTTGTTTCTGAATCATTGCCATAGCTTATTGTGTTAGCCCAAATATGCTGGCAGTAGCCATGCACACCACAATGACTACAAAGCATGTGACCATTATGTTTATGTATGTAGCACACGTATGCCTCTAGCACTTTGGTGCAGCACTAGAACATACAGTGGCTTCTTGTTGCATAACTATGTTGCAAGGCATGAAATCCCAAGCAATGCATCTGTGTGCATAGACCTGAGTGAGTGATCATGGCTACTTCTGACTCTGTCAAATCCAAGGTCCCAGTGTAACATGCCAGAAAAGTCACAATTCTCTTGTTCTTCCTACACAGGAACTTTGGGGACCACATGCTATGGCAGTATGAAGGTGGATGCCTGAGATAGAGGTGTATATTATCACAGACTGAACTGATTTTGGCCTTATTTCCTCCTCCTCTACAACTGGACAAGCAGAAGGACAACACTATGGGAAAAATTATTATATGCATACATTACAAATCACAGTTATACAGAGGACTGGCATAGATGTTATACACATCACACTGCTGGAAGAAGTGCTCCTGTCTTCTGCTACATGCAGCTGTATTAAGGTATCAGTCCTCTGTTCACTATAAAAGAAATCATGTAAATATGTAAAATAGTTCAGATATCAGAAAATAATACTGAAAGAAATGATTGGAATACATGTCTGTGTCTCTGTCCTGAACCTTTACCTCCTACTGACAAAGCAGGTCAGAGTGGTACCACCTCAGATCATTGTCATGATATTGGCACTGCTCACCAAATGGGGAGATGCTGCTGGCATTACTCAACGGCCTTGCAAGCCCATGCCAGGCTATAAGGTCTATCTCTCAACAATGGAATGATGGCTCTTTTCCTGGAGGTGATCTAGAGGGGTTACTGGTTCTCTCCATGGCTACTCCCTACAGAGGGAGATGAAGGCTCCACATCTGAAGTAGTCCAGAGGTTCACCATAATTAGGTACAAAGTCTGTCAGCTGCTGAAGTAAAATGGCAACTGGAAACATGACTTCACAACATGAAGAGCCTTCTGGCATGTTCTGTGGGGTTATGCAACCAACATGCTCCATCCATCAGGCCATCATGAGAGCAAACAACCCATAACATCAGTTACTTAGTGAGGTAGTATCCAACAATTCCAGGACCTTACCTTTCCAGGATCTGCATGCTGGTGTTTACCCTTCCCATGTGTAATCTCCTATTCCTTGTTCATTGTCCAACCCTCTCCATTATCACTTATTCACTCTCTGTATGCTTATGTCCATCCACTGCCCTCCCAACCTTTTGTGTGTCTACTGCCCTGTCTGTCTGTCTTTCATGTTTGCCTGTCTACCCCTGCTACTTGCCCTTGTCCCTCTATCCCATCTGCAGCCTTCCTTAACTACCTTCCTCATCTATCCTTATTTTCTATTATTAGAAAAAGGACAGTTTCTCCTGGAAAGGAATTAACCCCCCCCCCCCGACCTTTCATTCATACATTATATGTGTCCTTATGTGTTTCCCTGCACTTGGTATTTTCCTTCTTTCCTATCTACCTCCCCCCTTCCTTCCCATTTATATGCTGCACAGGGTTGGCACTTTTCTGTGCAGACTCAGTGATCTATCACGTGGATGCTATGCTGCTGTTGTTACACTGGATGAGTACAAGATGTAGCCACATGATGACGCTACATTGCACTCATGAACACATATTGACTCAACCTGGCTGTACTGCCTTCATTGAAACATGCATTACCTTGGTCATGTGTTCCAGCTGTAGATTAGTCTAGTCTTCTTTCTCCCAGCACTACTATGATTTTCTTTAACTGCATGATACTTGTCTCAGACTGCCAGCACTATTAAATGCCTTATGCAAATCTAACTAACTGTGCAATTCTTCATCCAGTGACTTCCTCACTTAGTAGAACTTGCCTTATGATTCCCAGCCATGATTATTCATAATATAATGCTAATAATGATGTGGGCAGGGCGTAATGTTTGCTAGAATTTTAGATGGAGTTTTACTAAGTATTTATCTTATTTCCCTGTAACTGAGGGAATGGAGAGATGTAATAAAGAAATAATTACAAATTTGTCTAATATGTTGGATTTGAGTGCAAAATAGTTTGTAGTTAGAAAAGAACAGGGATTTGTGCTGAGAATGTTTGATTTTAGACTGTAATATGTATATTTAATAACTGTGCAAAGAGAACATTATTTTTGGAAGACATGCTTATTACAAGGTGAAAAATAGATGTTCTTACGATGAGTGTGGCCATTTGCTCAGCCTGGTGAAGAGGTCTGGCACAAGCTGTGAAATTTGGAGGAAGCATGACATTTCTGCTTCTGTGTAGCCTAATATGAAGAATCTGTATTGCTTGTGGATGCAGTGTCCTTCTGAAATCTCTAGTCTGATGTAATATTCTGTTAATGGGCACAAAATACTCAGTAGTGAAGGAGGCTTAATAAAAGGTAAAAAGTATATTATTAAAAATGTTAAAACTAAGATAAAGTGGTATAAAAGCAAATGCACAGTAGGAAAGTCTACATCCATTTATGTGCAAGAGGGTTTCATTGAACAGACCATAACCACATGTTAATGCTTTATAATTCCTTTGTGGTTCTATAAAAGTTATATGCTATACTGTTACACTCAAGAAATTACCGATGCAAATTAAGCTGCCTTCTGTACATCCCTGGACAGCACTATGAAAACCAGATGGAATCTAGGCATAATAAATGTTTTCAAAGTAGCTTACTGAATCACCAGCCAAAATGTCAGACTTGGCATCAGTAAAACTCAGTAACCACAAATGTATTATAAATGAAATATTTTTGTAGATCTTCAAAACAAACTGAGAGAATTAAAAAGAAAATGCTAAAATAAAAACCCAGCATTACTGGAAATGTTTAGATTCATTCTAAAATGCGTCTTAAGGGTCTGGAGGGAGTTTTTTTGGCAGACATAGTTTAGTAAACAAAGTAACAATTACCAAAGTGCCAAAGGGAATTCTCAGAGGGTCATAATAAACTAAATGAACTCTGCAGAAGGGGATAATGTTGGTAGGAGTGTTTTACAAGCATGGTACCGCAGAGTTCAGTACTAGGATTAGTTTTCTTTAAAGTCTTTAATGGGTCCTATTAGGTGACACTATTGGGTTAGAGGGTTTTGGACTATGATCTTCACGGAAGACACATAATATCTTCAGCAGAGTTAATATACTAAGAGATGCATGACTTGGCAAGTTCAGAAACAGGAAACTTGTGGTGATTTTGTGCTTCAGACTGGAGCAATGGAAAAGTGCAGGACTGAAATACTGGCTGTCTGGGTTTGACTAGAAAATCTGAAATCAGAAGTCCAGACAGGAGAAGAAGAATAGAATGAATGAGGGTCAGTTTGTTCTTCTTCTGTGGGGGAAGGGACGGGGGATCAGAAGGACCATCAAAGGAGAAGTGCCCCTTGGTAGATACCAGGGGGTAGTCTGAGTGAGTGCCAGAAACACTAGCGGAGCAGTTATTTCCCCAGCATGGAGGCATACATTACCAGCCCATGTTCTGCACAATGCACATAGCAGCAAAGAATAATAAATACCACAATTCCATCTTTCCATAACAACTGCAGTGTTTTCTTCATTTCTCCCTGGCTTCCCAGAAAAATTGAACACCACAAAGATAAGTCTCCTCTGGAAACAGAATCTCCCCCTTCACAGAGTAATATGTGATATGAAGATGGGCTACAAAGGAGGGGAACAGACAAGAAGAAGCTTGTGATAATAAGGTGCCAGGTACCAAAAACCAAAACGCTGCATACAAAAGTATGACACTTCAGAGTAAGTTTAGAAGACAGGTTCAACACTCCCGAGAGGAAAACAAAAACAACTCAAAGCAGAAGCATGCAGTGGTCGTGGACTGGAAAGGAACCTTCAGGTTGTCATTTAAAAAATAACCTTAAAAACTGCAACCAATGTAAGAAAGAAAGTAGAGTTTAGTAATACCTGTGTGTAAGTGCATTATTGCTAAAATGCATTTATTCTCGTGTACAGACAGCTGGTGAGACCTCATCTGGAATACTTTATACTGTTCTGTAGCACTTACAACTGCGATGACATGGGCAGTATGTGGGGGGGGGGTGTAGAGCAGAACAGCACATTTAAAGTTTTGCAAGGTGTATACCAAAAGTAATGTGAACAAAGATGGCATTAGCTTTATTGTTTATTCTAGAAAACAGGAGGAGAAGGATTTATATATTTTTATTTGTTGACAGTAAGAGTTCAACTGAGCACATCTCACTTACGGTAGACCACTGGTGAAAGATGCAAGATGTACCAGAAAGAATTCCACCACATAAATGTAAATTCTACAGCCACAGAAATGGGTATGGGTATCGGAATATCCTTGGAGTAATATGACAGTGAAGAAACTGAAACGTCAAAAATAAATAAACACTTGAAGAACTTCATATATACAGTATTTCTGAAATGGCAACTGTCTTATCATCTAATGACAAATATATGATTTAAGCAAAAAAGAAAAAAACTTATCAGTGAAGTATACATTTTGCACTCTGAATGCAAATGCAAGTTCAAGAAACTGGTATATACAAAGAAATATAAAAATCCACCACAGAATCATCTTTCTGAATAAGTGATGTAAATGGACAAGAGTAAACAATTTGAGGGTGGGGGAGTGAGTGAAAGCAACTCAAGGCAAGCAGAACACAGAGCAGCCTTCCTGCAGTAGTGAGGTGGCATCAATGCTGCAGTGAACATGTACAATTTACAGAGCAGACAATGGCAATTAACATCAGGGTTAGAAGGAGACTAGCTGTTGTAGATGTAGGTGGGCTGTTGTAGACAAAGGTTGGATGTTGTCCAAGAAAGTCACCCTGTTGTAGAAGAAGGTGGTCTGCTCTAGCTGGACAATAACTGTTGACTGTCTGGAAACAACAGCAGAGCCAGTAAGTACGTAAAGGCCAGAGAGGGCAGGTGTTAATTACTATCATAGGATCATAGGAGGTTACTAGGTAATGGCCCTGGGGCCCTTACAACCCTAGCCAAGAGTTTATCCCCAAAAAGAAACCTCAGTCAGCACCTGTCACTCACTGTCAATGAGGGACACAGGTGTATCCCCAAAGAGTTACCAAGGCAGGGCTGCGTATGCCTTGCATATCTTAGGTTCATAGATTAGTACTAGGCTAACTGCCTTTGTAGGCCATTTTAAGAATAGCCAGTTAACCCATGTGAGTATCAAGCCCTGCACCTTGTGTCTGTAAGGCAATTATTGCAACCATTATGCCAACCTCCCTAAAATTCCATTTCTTAATGAAACATAATTTGGTTGTTCCTGTATTTTATGATGCATACATTCAGCAAAGAAGCACTAGATCATGGACCTCTTGGCATATCTGTGTCACAATTAACAAGGCTTGAGTCAATGCTTTATAATAATTTGCCATGCCATAAGGTTAATACTGCAATATGTATTTAATGTTCATGGGGTTATAGGTTTGGGAAACATGTCCATGTCAGTGGTTCAACAGGTAGCATACTCTTCTTTTATGTGGAAGATCAGACAACTATGGGTAGCATCCCCACATTAGGTACTTGTATTCATTTCCTGTACTGATACGACAATGCAGCATAAGGGGGTTCTGCACATCTGAGTGTGATGCCCTTCGGATGTCACTTTAAACCAATCTGCTAGTGTTAGTGGCAGCTCTGCAGATGTAACTGATCCCAGAGCTATGATTGAAATGAGTAGGACATTTTCCCTCATGCTCTGGTCAAATTTTCCCTAGCCAATTTGAATAACACCTTGGGTCACTACTAAAAAGAGGCTTCTGATCTAGTAACTGACCTGGTCAATAAACTGTAAAATAAAAAATAAGCTTATGGCCTATTGGCCTTTAAGAGGTTTGATAACCATTATCCATTGCTGGAATTAATGGGTGTCACTGTAGTCATCAAGATGCCTCTCAAAAAAATGTTCAGACAGGTGCATTGTTTTGCGGTGAGGGAAAATTTATTCCAGAGATCAGAGATGTAGCCGATGCCCTGGGTGGTCCCCAGACTGACATCCCACCTTTCTGTAGGGAAGAGGCATTTTTTGGGGGGAAAAATGAAGAAACTCAGTGTACAATCATCAGCAAAGTTTGTAAGCCATATTACTATCAACTCACAAGTCTGACATTAAAATAAAAGAGGAGAGGGTCAAGGACTGAACCCTCTGATAGTCACTGATTCTCCTGCAGGGTCAGACAGTTGGCTATCTGGAACTATAGGAAGCTGTGATATGGCCTGTGGCTTCACATCCTGCTCAGTGCTGTCATCAACTGTTAATCACATTGTCTAATAGCTTGCATGCTGCTAGCAACTTTAATATTCTGCCCTACGACCTTGTACCTGGGGCAATTTCCCCATTTGCCCTGCCCTAGTTATGGCTGTGTCAGAGATACTGAAGTTAATATGTGATGAATTTGTCATGCCTAGTTGGATTGTTAATGATTTTAAGATTAAACTTTATTAATGCACTTATTTGCTCCCTCAGCATTTCTATGTTCCAGGCATTAGAGGCATAGGTTTTAACTGGGATTCATGAATACAAAGCAGAGTCAACCCTATGGAGGCAGTAAGATACTTAGAAAAGAAATAACTGCTGAGGTCTTTTTGAGTTAATCAGATTACTAATGCCTCCAATCTTATTGAAAATGAATCTCTGAACCTTTTCGGGTTTGACAAGGTGCTTCACTAGGAGACTGTAGAACACAGCGTTATAATCTATAACTTCAAATTATATATGAGTAAATAACAAAGAATGACAGCCTTTGAACAGCAAGTTATCCCTTGGAGTCTCTAATGTGTTACCCCATTAGTCTTGGTGACAGTGGTGTTTATTTACAAAAGAACAATATCAATCAGTGTATACAGGTCTTTCACAGTGGGATCTCATCACATTTCTGCAGTTAACTGGACCACTTTCTCACTAAAGGACACAACAAGACATGTTTTAATGTTAAATGCCTGGCTACTCTTTGCGCCCGAGTTCTGAGTGTTGTCCGTTCCATTTTGTTAGGAAGAGGAATCTGATGTGTAAAAAATGAAGGAACTCAGTTTGCAATCATCAGCAAAGTTTGTAAACCATGTTATTATCTACTCATGTCTGAAATGAAAATAAAAGAGGATTTGGTCAGGAATTAAACCTTGTAATGCTGACTGATAACTCCTGCAGGGGCAGAAAGCTGGCCATCTACTGTAATCTTAAATGCTCTACATGATAGCCAGTTATCAGTCAAGTGAGTTACATGTTACATATCGAGTGATTTTGAGATCCCTGATATCTCTACATGGGGGTACTATTCTGCAAATCTGGGCACAAATTTCTGTAATCTTTGGGGCATTCACAGTGGGTTTTGTAGAAATACAGTGTGTGAAGTGTTCTATTCAGTCTTGAAACTAAAGTGCATTTTCTTCAACACAGAATTATTAATTATATTATATTATTATTATCTACCCTTCATTGTTAAACTGATTGTACTGTAATGATATACTGAAAAATGGGAGTTCTCTCTGTGACATTCACAGACTAATAGCAATGTTAATTTTGCAAGGCAGAAGATCTCAGTTTTAAAACAGCAGTACAACAATGCTTGGAAGTAAACCAACATTGTATTTAATATTTTTCCTCCACATAATCCTCCCACCTGACAATTGTGAACTCTTGGCCAATGAATCCAGTCCTTCCTCATCAATGGGGCTAATGATCATCCAAGAGGGGACCATCATTTAGGCAGATATCAAAGATGGTTCAGGATTTTTTTTCTTTCAACTCTACTCTCATGTGATCTCCCAGTGACAACCCATGGGTGGAGTATGCAAGGCGTATCATTACTCCACTCCCCATCACTTCCACAATGAGTTGACATCAGCAGGATAGCTCTGTCCACTTGCAGGAGACACTGGGTAATTGTTTCCCCAGTCTCCACCAGACAGATCAACAAACATGCATGTGACTTGAGTGTGTACCCTGAATACCCCAGGAACAGCTTCTGCATCTTCCCTGGCACCATACCTCTCAACTGTACAGATCTTCCCAGAATGTCCAGATTTTTGTCTCATATTTTTGGTATTTTTCTCCTAAAATTGTGGTTTTCTGTCAAATCATTGGCACTTCATTGAGAGTTGAAGTCAGAAAATAAAGACATACATTTAAGTTTCAGACTTCATACCATTTACAAAATTAATACTAATGCAAAACCTTTTATTCAATCAACTTTCTAAGTTTCTAATAACAGTATTTAAAAAGTGTCCATATTTTTGGGCCTCTGTCCCCCATTATGTATGGCTTTGCCCAGATTTCTTGCTCTAAGTGGTAGAGAGGTATGTTCCCTGTATGTGCAGCACCTGAAAAAAATGTAATCTTCTTTCTAAATTATGAGGAGCCTAAAAATAAAGTAAGTATGGGTGGTGTTCATTGCCATGATACACTGTTCATAGAGGTAGTGTACAAGAAATGTCACCACACAGTTGACTGACAAGAATATAGGGGCTGCAGATAAGATATATTGTATAAGCCTAGTAGTAGTAGTAGTGCACAGAACCTATATAAATGAGTAGTTCAGCTAATGCAGTTCACAGACTTCAATATCATGTGCAAACAACTTTGTCAGTCACCACATTATAGAGCAGTTCCACATGTCACAGCTGTATAAACTGCTGCATAAACTATGGTGATGTTCAGCCTTTCCTTATCCTGTTTTTCTGTCCCAGTATGCATTGCAGCATGTACAAACTGTCACGCTGCAGCATAGCCTTCATTTCTAATATCTTTCTGACTGCTGTAAACTGGCTGGTGTAGCTGCTGGAATGATAAGCTATCATGCTGTGTACTTTGACTTGGATGTACACCTCCCCACTGTGTCACATCCCATGTATCTACTCCAGCACTTAGTACACAAATGGCATTGCCAGAATGCTGAGCTAGAACTCAGTATACCATATGTGCCTCTCTGTGTACTGATGGTAATGGATTTCTGTCTGTGAGCCTCACAGCTGTCAGTACTCTGGCCAAGAAACATACATCATATTCCCTACATTATAATTTTCTCTGGAATTCACTTGACTCCTACATATTAGGGTTTGCTTTATACCCCACAGGAGCAACTATGTCTCTTTTGACCCTGTTAGGAACAGATGCAGTTCACACAGGCATAACTAGTCAAATGTGGAGCTTGAGTGTATTTTATTGCCATCATGCTTGCAGTGATTTTGCTTTTAGGTTTATTCGACATGGAGGGAATGACAAAGAATGGCACCAGTTTGCAAAATGCACAACGTACCCAACACACTAGTCATAGGCGACTCTATAGTCAGGTACACTGATGTCCCACTCACCAGGCTAAACAAGGAGAAGGTTACTGTCAGCTGCCTATCAGGTGCCAGGATCTGCCACATAACGACTCAGGTCACTCCACAACAAGTACAAATATGACTCTGTCATTGTCCATGTTGGTGTGAACGACCTGAGACGTACCTCCCTGGACTACATGAAAAGAGACATGGAAGAGCTCTCCGATCTTGTAACCCAGGCAGGTATGACCCTAGCCCTGAGTAGCATTCTGCCATCACCCAGAATGATGCCACAGTACAAGGACAAAATGATTGACTTCAACAATTGGCTAAGCTTCTGGTGCCATTCTAAAGGGATCCAGTATCTGTCTGCCTGGGATGACATGGTCGACAGACCACGATGCTTTGCCAGAGATGGCCTGCACCTGTCACCCCTGGGATTCCGGATACTGGCTAAGGTTCTTGCCGCTCCTATAGTGCCTTTTTAGGCAAGGTTCAAATGACAAATTCACCACCGTAACAGGAACAGGCAAGCAAAAACTGAATGTGATGCTACTCAATGCTGGAAGTCTAAATCTCAAAATGCACTCACTCGAGGCACTCCTTAAAATGGAGAACATCGATATCTGTGCAGTGACTGAGACCTGGTTCAAGGCTCCAGAGAGCACCCCTGCACTACCAGGCTATAACTCATACCACACTTTTCGGCCATGTAACCTGGACCAGAACATCAAAGGAGGAGGTGTGTCCATATTTATTAAGGATATCCACACCTCAGGCTAGTTGCTCAGCATAATGCAGCCAAGGTTATCCAAGTGCAACTAACTCTGGGCAAAACTGCAATCCAAATTGTAGCTTGCTACAGATCACCCACCATGCCCCAGGATTCCCACTCCTCTTTTCTTGATGTACTGGAAAATATTAGGGTTCAACCAAACACCCTAATAATGGGCGATTTCAACTACCCCACCATTAACTGGGAAAACTACTCATGTACCAACTCCTTCGCTCAACGCTTTCTGGAATTCATAAACTCCAATTACCTAGATCAACTTATCCACACCTCCACCAGGGGCAACAATATCCTAGATCTAGTCATTACCAATACGAGTGACCGGTGTTCCACACCTGAAGTCAACGCCTCATTGGTACGATCCGACCATAAGCTAATTACCCTAGATATCCACATCCTGCCTCCACCCCCCCCCCCCCCATTAAGGAAACATGGTAAAAAATTTCTCCAAAGCCAACTTTATGCTTCTTAAGACAGAAGTGGTGAACTTCATGACACCTATGCAGATGGACAATACAGTTACGACTACTGAATCCTACACAATTGCACTTTATAAGCACTTACATGAGTGCATGGATCGTGCTATCCCAAAAAGAACCAAGATGCTATCCTCCAAAAAAATGAAGCCAATCTGGTGATCCCCTGCCATAAACAAACTGTACAACAGAAGGAAGAAACTCTTGCAAAAGAGAGTAAAATCCCATGAGTGGAGGAGCTCCCTGGTTAGCCTCAGTAAGAAGCTGCGATCCCTGATAAAATCCTCCAAAGCTAGTTATGAAAACAAAATCGCCACTGATTTTAAAGACAACCACAAAGCATTCTATAGCTATGTCAAGAATCTCAATGGCAAGACTCAGATCTGCTCTGAGTTACAGCACTAAATATACAGACCCAACTGATATTTCCATCATCCTGTCAGATAGGTTCAGTGCTAACTTTACCCCCCTCTCACCCCCTAAACAGCCCATCTCTATACCGGAAGAATGCAAAGTTCCTGTAATCACGGCTGCACAGGTAAAAACCACACTCTCCGAAGCCAAGAACACAGCATCCATGGGACCAGACAACATCCCAGGCTGCGTTCTACACAAACTACAGAACAAACTGGCACCCCTCCTAAGTACCATGTTCAATCATAGCCTCACCTCAGGCTTTGTGCTTGCTGAATGGCGCACAGCAATGGTTATCTCACTCCACAAGGGGGGAGCCACCACGGACCCCGGGAACTACCGCCCCATTAGCCTGATGAGCCTGGTCTGCAAGGCCATAGAACGTATCATCATGGAACTTATAAACAAAGACACTGGGAATCTCCAAACTCTGGATCCCACCCAGTTCGGGTTTGTAACAGGCAGATCATGTCTCCTAAACCTAATAGATTTCTTTGAAGCAGTCACCAAAGTCGTAGACAAGGGTAAGGTGGTTCACACAGCCTATCTAGATCTTGCCAAGGCTTTCAACACCATCCCACACTCTGGAATTATAGATAAACTCACTAAACTAGGTATAAATCCCTATGTCACAAGATGGGTTGCCAACTGGCTCACTGACAGAACCACACTGTGAAAGTAGCAGACTCCAAATCTGACTTCAGACCAGTGACAAGTGAACTACCACAGGGTTTAGTCCTGGGTCCTCTCCTGTTTGGTATCTACTTCTCTGAAGTACAGACTAACACAGAAGGTCTTTGGCTAACGAAGTTCTCAGATGACTGTAAACTAGGAGCCATAATCGAAATTCCTAACGATGTGGACATCCTACAAAAGGGCCTCACTGAGACAGATGCCTGGTGTCAAAGCCATGGCCTCAAGCTCAATGCTAAAAAGTGCATTGTCATCCCCTTTGGTAAAAACTCTGTACCCATGAACTACAACATAGGCGGTAGTATACTTAACACCGAAAGTGTGATAAGAGACCTTGGGACACAGGTGGACAGTAGTCTCTCCTTTGATAATCACATCGCCACAGTAGTCAGGAAATCCTTCTACGTGGCACACCTCATCACAAAAGGTTTCTTATCCAGAAAAAAAGAGGTCATTGTTCCCCTCTACTCATCACTCATTAGACCCATTATAGAGTACAACACCCCTTTTGGTATGCACCTCACAAGACATCTACAACAACTGGAAAGGCTGCAGAAATACCTCACAAAGAGGATTACCGGCCTCAAACAGATGCCCTATGCAGACCGTCTCAAAAAACTCCAGCTTTACTCCATCGCATATCGCCTACTCAGAGGTGATCTCTGCCTAACATACAAAGCTATGTCAAACCCAGAGCTGTTGGACATGCTCCACTTAAAGAAATCCCAATCTCTCTGAGCTACACGCTCTAGGGACCTAAACCTTGTCACCACAATAAACAGAACATGCCTGAGGGACAGATTCCTGTCCCAGAGACTTCCCATACTCTGGAATAAACTACCTATCTATATCAAACAAAGCTCCTCATTAGCACTCTTCAAGAAAAATCTTGATGATTGGATGGGAAATAGGAAATTCACCTCGGGGATCACCTCTGTGGCTCTGCTTGACAGTGGCATAGGAAAATCATTTTCCTGGGTGGCAAAAGCCAGGGTACCTTTTTTGCTGTGCTTGTATAGGCCCCAGGGCCAATAGCCTAGTACCTACCTATGAACCTATGAAATCCTTTATCCAGCATGCTCTACATCCAGCAGTCCTACCTGTCCCACTACAATCTTCTGCACCACTGGTGTACCCCATGCTAGATGCAGTTATGCAGAAAACAGAACACTAAATATGCTCTGCCTTCTTCTGCACAACCTTCAGCTTGCTGGCTTACCGTCACAGTCATATCACCAGATGCAAGCAATGAGATTAGTACAGACAATTGTCCTGCTGCAGTACTGGTGTACCACTGGTGCAGATGAGGTTCTGCTACAATGCCAAAATATGTACACACTGATGCATTGTGTGCTAATGGCCCTGTTGTGCTGTTGTGTTATTAGTGTATCTCTAGGTTAGCTCAACTACTTGTGTACTGGTGCATCTCATACTACTGCATTTGTGGCATTGCTGCTGCACTAAAGTATGCATCATTGCATAAGCTGATGCTCTGTTCATCAGCTGCACTGCTGTGCTGCCGGTACACAAGTGGATTAGCAGCATTACTGGCCTACTGGTGCATGTTTAAACCATCTTCAGTGCTGCAACACTGGCACACTGTTGACTTTCTGCTGCATGTCTAGGCCATCTTCAGTGCTGCAACACTGGCATACTGTTGGCTTCCTGGTGCATGTCTAGGCCATCATCGGTGCTGCAACACTGGCACACTGTTGGTTTCCTGGTGCATATCTAGGTCAACTTCAGTGCTGCAGCACTTGTACTCTGCCAAGCCAGTTACCATGTAGACCTACTGGTGTGTGTCTGGATCATCTTCATTGGTGTAAAACCAAAAGGTGGTCTGATTACACTGATATACTAATACTGCATGTTGGGGTCAGCTTCACTGCTACAGACCAGATACACTGCTAGGCCAATTGCACTTCTGTACTTGTGCAGATTTTCACCAGATTCACTGTTACAGTAAAGTAGGAAACCAGGTAAAACAAATGCTATTAGTGGCAGTGGAGCACATAGTGACTATATGGTTAAGGTTTCTGATTCACAGTTGCAGGGTTCAGTCCTGAACTTTGGTTATTGGTTAAACTGCCTACTTTAAAAATGTCTAGATTTGCCATTGACCTTGTGGCCCAGGTAATGGCTGAAATGGTCCACAGTAGACCAGTTCATGTACTTAGTTAAGTATGCAATAATATTATAAATATCCACATACAATTAAGTTTGCAATAATATAAATATCCACATACCAAAAAAAAGCCTTTAGAAAGACAAATAAGGAATAATGGTAGAAAAAGATGAAATAAGCTCAGAAATAAAGAAACTAAAACACTGTATCAAACTATGATACAAAACATACGTACATTTAGAAAGTCGTCACCTTTTTGTACTGTGTTTTATGTGGGTTTTCTTCCAATGCTTTGTTTTACTTTTACGTCCAAATACATATTCTGGGCTGCCCCTAGGTGGTGTGTGTGTGTGTGTGTGTGTGTGTGTGTGTGTGTGTGTGTGTGTGTGTGTGTGTGTGTGTGTGTGTGTGTGTGTGTGTGTGTGTGAATGATCTGTATGGGCACTGCTCTAGAATGGATTAGAATCCCACTGAGGGTGTATCCTGCCTTGCACCGTTTCCAAAATAAGGCACCACTCAGTACAGCCTACCAGTTGTTAAGAGTGTTTGCTAATAGCAGATTGATATTCACATACGTTAGTCATAAATGTCACCACTTTTATCTGGAGAATGACCTATCAAGTTTTTGACTTCCCTTTGTGTCTCTTCAAAACTACCAACTTACTATGAGGTAACCTGGCCGCTGATAGGTAACTGACCTGGAATAAGGTGACAGACTGCTGTTCAACAGATTTGATACCAGAACAAAAGTGAACTCACAAATTTGCATATAGTAGAAATGAGCAGTGACAATCGGCTGCATATTAAACTGCTGTACACATAGCACCTAAGGACTATAACAAAGCCTAAGGAGGCAGATTGAACGCATTCATCTCATTAATACACAGAAGAACAGAGCGATAACTTGTTATCACAGGGCCACCAGAAAAAACATCAAGGTAAAGAAACAGACCTGGTTATCTGTATGGCTTACTGAGGATAGGTTCATAGGTGTATAATAGGCTAAGGACCACTAGGGCCCAAAAATTTGATTTATATAGGGTGTGATTTACTGACTGCCTATGTCCATCACAGACATAGGCACCAGATCAGGAATGAATTTCTGATTACCCACCTATTGGTCCAAGTTGCACTTAAATAGGGTTAGAGAGGTTCTCTGCTTCCCATGGATGTTCAGCCTGTTTCAGAGAATGCAAATTCTCAGAGAGACATATCTGTTTCTCCAACATGTCCTATTTGTGTCGCAAGCAGAGTTTAGGTCCTTCAATCTAGTAGTTCTGGTGCTGTTTGTTTTGCGGACATGCAACAGGTTTGTCAAACCAGGGTACAGGGATGCAAAGATCATCTCTCAGTAGTCTGTGTGATACTGAGTAACGAGACAGGCCTTTGAGGCACTCAGCATTGGACATTGTCTTTACCCCATGTATTTTTGTAAGGAACCTTCATGGACATTCCAGATGCTGCATGTGGCTGGTCAGGTACATACCATAAGAGGCATTATACTCTATGATGGGTCTGATGAGGGCTGAGTATAGTGGTATGGCAACCTCTATGGACATTGATGCCATGCTCTTATGTATAAGTTGAGCAACATAGAATTTTTTTTACTATCTTGGACACATGTTAGTTGAAGGCTAAATTACTATATAAATGAATTCCCAGGTCCGTGACTAGTGAATCAACGTTTAGAGGTGTTTTATTGATGACATAGTTACTGGAGTAGCTGATTTCTCAAATGATACTATAATCCATTTCTTGGCATTCAGGTTTAAGCCATAGCTCTGGCACCAAGCATTTGTCTGTGTTAGACCTTCCTGAATGGTGATCTCATCTGGGAGATTCAATAACTGCTCTCAGTCCACAATCATCTGCAAACTTGGTCAGCCATTGGCCTTTGACATTGACTTTGACCTCAGAGACGTAGATGCCAAAGAAGAGCAGGCCCAGCAAGCACAGAGCCCTGAGGGACTCCACTGGGGACTGGCCTCTTTGTGGAGGAGACCTCACTGATCCTATCCTCTTGGGTCCTATTGGTGAGCCAGTTAGCTATCCAGCATGTTATAAAGGGGTTTATGCTTATATAAGTTTAACAGTGCTTGAGTCAGGTATTGCATCAAATGCATTAGCCAGATTCAGATAGGTAGTAAGTACTGTTGTCCATTCATCCATTGCCTTAATGACCTTTTCAAAGAAGTCTGCTATTTTCAGTAACAAAGCGAAAACAGGATGGATCCTGTGTCTGGTGTTCTCCTATGTCCTTGTAGATAATTTCCATGATAATTCTTTTCATGGCTTTGCAAATAGGACTAGTGAGACCAATGGGTCTATAGTTTTCAGGTCCTCCCTTATGAAGTGGGATGATTATTCCAGTCCTCTGTTCTCGTGACACTTATTTTATTTTATTTTATTTTACATTTGTTAACCGGGCTGGATACATGTCCATTTTCAGTGGACTACATGACAGGTATAAAATACAAGAATGTACAATAATAAACAAGGCGTTTGACACAAGGCGTTTGACACAAAGCTTGTTTTAAGACAATAGTTAAATAGTGACTCCAGTCATATTTTAGACTGTTCAGCAGGCATCCTGGGATGTTACTGGGACCCATTGAGGCCATACTCTTGGCTTTAGTGAGTGCAGCCAGTACATGTTCCCTAGTTACAGTAGGAGGGGTTATGTCTGAGGGTAATTCTTGGAGAATGGTTGGGGATGAGTGGTTGGTTAAGGTTGGAACTGAATTTATCCACTAACAGGTTTGCTATATCACTAGGGTCAGTGAATGCCATACCATTAACCACCAGTTCAGCACATTGCTGTTTACTGCCTTTGAGTTTTCTGACAGAGCTGAAAATGGCCTTATGGTTATCTTTCACCTGGGAGGCTATCTTAACCTCAGAGTTGGCTTTGTTTTGTTTGTTTAGCCTAATTATCCCTCTTAGTTGTCTATGTAGTTTGATGAGAGAGTTTTTATCTTTATAGGAGTTATCCTTCCTGATTTTTGCCATAATGTTTTTCCTTTTGTTGTATATCCTGATTAATCTGGGATGCCACCAGGATGATTTGTTTCTGGGGCTAGGCCTGGGCCTACTTCTGGTAGGTACAGCAACCTCCATGCAGCCATTGACATGGCTGTACAGAGTTTCTGAGAACAATTCAGCATAGGCTGCTGTGTTCTTGGGGGTTGGAGAGGCCGTGAATTTTTACAAACCATCATTTAATAAAAGATAGTTTGGCTTGGAAGAGTTCCTAACTCTTACTGTTTTTACTGTGATAATGAAGTTGATTTTGATTTTGAAGGAGTTAGTTTTTTGGTCAGAATTTACCAGGAGGATGAGATGGGGGGAGGTGCAGTGTTCTCCCTTATTTCTGAGTATGAAGCCCAGTATGTTGGAGCCTGTAGTGTGCATATTCACTATAGGTCAAGGTTGTCTGTATTTTCAAAGTCCAGGAATCTCTGTCCCTGTAGATGTGAGGCTGTGTAGGATTCCCAGTCTGTAGATGGGTAATTAAAGTCTCCCATGAGTAGGGTGTTAGGTTGGTGGGTAAGTGTCTCCAGTAGGTCCAACTATGCACAATACTTATAATACTATAAGGCATAGTGGTTAAGGTCTTTACCTTGTAAATACAACATGCAGGGTTTGATTCTAACCTCTGATTATTGACTAAGCTTGTAATAGTCACCCAACTGATAACCGAGTATTTACATTTGATTATTCTAGGGGGATCCCTATTGGTCTAGTTGTTAGAAGTTGGCGCTCTCTCTGTCATGACTCAGGTTTGGTTCCTTGTCAAGGAATTTCAATGGATTTTCTTTTGTTAGGATTGGTGAGACCGCCTCCTCAAAGAGACCAGTCACCACTGGATTCCTTCATGGCTCTGTGCTGGGCCTGCAACTCTTTGGCATCTACTTCTGAGAAGTCAAGGCCAATGTCAAAGGCCTCTGGCTGACCAAGTTTGCACATGATTGAAAACTAGGAACAGTCATAGAATCTCCTCAAGACACCCACAACTTACAAGAGGGTCTAAGCACAGACAAATGACTGGTGCCAAATCCACGACTTAAAACTCAGTGCTAAGAAGTGCATTATAGTACCTTTTGTGACGTTGGCCATAACAGGAAACTACATCATCAATAAAACTCCACTAAGAGTTGACCCACTAGCCAGGGATCTGGGAACACGTGTAGACAGTAACTTGGTCTTAAGCCAACATGTATCCAAGGTAGTAAGGAAATCCCTCTAAGTTGCTCAACTTACAAGTAAGTGCATGGCATCTAGGTCCAGAGAAGTCATTGTACCACTATATTCTGTCCTCATCAGACCCAACATAGAGTATAATGCCCCTTTGGTTAGTACCTGACCAGACACATGCAGCAACTGGAACACCCACAAAAGTTCCTTACAAAAAGAATAGGGGGTATAAATACAATGTCATACGTGGACTGCCTCAAAGCCCCATCTCTAGGTGACCTATGCCTGGTACACAAGGCATCCCTGGACCCCGTTCTGATAAACCTTTTGCACATATGCAAAACAAACAGCATCAGAATACTAGATTTAAAGACCTACATTTTGCTTACAATGTAAATAGGACATGTTGGAGAGACAGATCTGTATCTCAGAGAATTCCCTTTCTGGAAACAGGCTTCCCATCCACATTAAACAAAGTCCCTCCCTAACCCTATTTAAGCATAATTTGGACCACTGGATGAGAAATCGAAAATTCACCCTTTGTGTGGTGCCTACTTCTCTGATGGACAGAAGCAGTAATTAAATTATGTCATAACTAACAATTACCTCCTATATAAACGTCTAAAACATATAAGTTTTGAGACACAGTTGGGTTCATGGCTAGGCTTATAAATATCCTAATGGTCATTAGCCTGGTGTATACCTATGGATATATGCATTGTGAGCTTCTTGGGACATGGAGGGTGACCTATACTGGCTCGGATATGGTACAGGATTTTATCTATGGTGATCTGCATGGGGAAGAACTCCAGCACATCATCCTGTCTGACCACCCTATAGAGGTACACTTGTTACTGATGTGTATTGAGACACCTCCACCTGCAGCCCATGTCTCTGCAGCTACTGGTCTAAAAGTGTGGAAGGTAATGAAACCTTTCAGTGCCGGGTACTTGTGCTACTCTCTACCACTTTAAATGACAACTCAGTAACTGATCAGCTGTCTATATTCTTGAGTGTGAGAAGGGCTTGAAGGGAGTGTAGTTTTTTATTTAGGCTCCTGGCACCGAGCAGTAACACCTTGAGGTTCAGTTGAATTGATTTTGCCATGCTGGCAGGTTTGTCAATTTGGCATTGCCTAAAAAGGCAATATGGGGTGGATAAGGTTTTAGCCACTATTTAAAAGCCTCAAGGGGACAGCTGCAGTCCATAATTGGCAAATCAATGTGTTCTGTTAACCATGTGTTCTCAAGCTGACAAATATTGGCTACCTTCAGAATGACATAAGAAAGACAGGCAGTTGTTAAAACCAATTATATTTTGCTCATATTTTGGCATTATCCTCAGTGATGGTACTATGCTGCTCAGTGCCAGACTCATACCAGCCTAAGACACATAGTCTGAGAGGTCCATAATGTCTCTCTTCATATAGCTCAGAGAGGTACATCTCAGGTCATTTACACCTACATGGACTATGATGGAATCATACTGGTACCTGTGGCATAATGACTTGAGTGCATACATGATTTGGTGAATTCTGGCACCAGATAAGCAACTAACCATTACCTTCCCCTTGTTCAACATGGTTAGAGGGCATCAGTATGTTTTAAAATGGAGTCCCCTATGATGAGAGTCCTGGGAAGTGTGGTTGTTTGCCTTGTTTTTTTTCCAAGCACCTTTGGGCTTGCTGAGGTATAGCTTTGCCAATGGGTGGTTTAGGTGATCTTTGTTGTTTAGTAAGATTGCTTTTAAATGCCTCAGCAAGCATTAGTCTATGCGTGTGTTGTGTGCTATGTAAAGTGGGTGTTAAGTGTATGGTTTTGACAACCTGATGTGTACGTGTATGCAAGAGTTTAACCTTGTCATTGTATAAGTATTCTATGCCTGTTTCTTTAAGGATTAAGTGATTGTCAGTAAATATGAGAAAATTGCTACATTGTCTTAAGATACTCATATCCGCCAAGATGGCCACAGAAAAGTTAGGAAATTGCATTTCCATAATGGCCAGTCCTTTGATGGGGGAACTGCATGGGGGTAGTGTATTGGGGTTAGGAGGCTATGAAGGTTGCTTTGTTGGTGCAGATTAATAATGGTGCTTTATTGGGGAAGATTATGCTAATCAGAACTAAATTCTACTAACACAATATTGAATTCTACTAAATCTATAGGAATTGCCACTCAATGTCCAACTAGCTGCTCTAATTGTTAGCATGCAAGGTATCTACTCTATATTTACTACATTACAGGTTATAGTTTTATGGACTGTTCTGGTGGTGCTTCACTCCAGGTAGGAGGGCTTTCACAGACTTGGGTGGCACCATGTACTAACTTGGTGAATAACTAATCAGTTTACAAGTGCAGAATAGGAAAGGGGCTACAGAGATGATGTAACTATACCTTCCTTTAGGTAAAGGATTAAAGGAAACATGTAGGATTTATTGGTTGGCTGATATCCAGAAACACCTGCATCCCAGTGATGTGGAAAACCAGACTATCTGCACATCCATTCTATCAGTACCACAATGGATATTATCAATAACCATGAGGCTATATTTTCCAGGTGAGAGAATGTCCACACTGGAGAAGCAAACTGGGGATGTTCCCTAAATATAAGCTGTTAAATAACATTGATAGTAGTGATCTGGGAGTTGTGGTATAATATTGAATGATTAATTACTGCATGCCATGCCTATGCTGAAACATACCTGCACTTACTATGATGGTATAATTAAAATACTAGCATGCTATTTATTATAACATCTTAGTATTACCCATGCTCAGTGTACACTCATTGCATTATTACTATTACTGTCTGTATGTATTGTTGTATATTTGATTTATAAGTAGTACTGTTATTAACAAACTGAAATAAATAAATAAAATAAACATACAGCCTATACTGGCTCATGCTAGCAGTCAAAACTAACGGGGGAGTTTTCTCCAAGAACGCAAAAGCAAGAAATATGTTTTTTATTGCTGCCCAAATGCCATACAGCCTCAGGCTGTTCCTCCCTCCCGGCTTCCATGCTCATCCATTCCTGGAACCCAGTTGCTCCCTAGCAAGTATCCCAGATGTGACTCTTCATTGGGTGGGATCCTCACACTTTGGGGAGTCATCCTTAACAGTAACTCTCTCTCTACTCAGCCTGGGGAGCAAGAGATCTGATGGGCAGTAGAGGGTATGGAACCCGGGAGATGTCATTCTTGTGGTGACTGGTCAATTAGCTGTGGGGGCTTCTTCTACAAGACAGAATTGACACCCCCCATAATAACCTTGAGATAAAATGCAAGGCTCCTGATCTACACTGGAGATTGCCCAGGCATCAGGCTTCCTCTCTTCTCTGTCCAGGATACAGGAATTCACTGTTGGCCACTTCATCCAATCCTCCTCTGGCCAGACTTACTATCAGTCCAAGTCTGATCTTGAATTCCAGGTTGTGTGGCACAGATAAACATCCTTCCTCCATGCGACTGGACTGGCCCTGAATTATTATTAAGCCCTATGCTTTCAACAAGACATCAAGACATAGATATTTACTTTGTAATTGGGTAAGCCCCACTAGGAAGAAATGCCTCTTTATGTGAGTGACATAGGAGCTTTTCCCATGGGTATGGGACTTGCTTTAAGTTATATAACATGCAAATGGAGACTGTGGAAATCAAATCCAGGTATACAGAACGAAGCCTGTTGATAAACCACCTTCTTTTTATTTTACTTTCTTTTATGTTTGCTAACTAGATGAACTTTAGGTACAAGCCTCTTTTTGGCTATATCCCAGGAGCAGTGTCTGGTTAAGTGACTTGTTTACAGTCACACAGTTGTCAAATGCCAACAAATAGAAAGCCTGTCATAGTGTCTAACACATTTTGCTGTATTATGCTTCACATTTACATGGCACTTGATCATTTATAGGTTCATAGGTGTGTACTAGACTAATGGCCCTGGAGCCTTTACAAGCCTAACCCATAGAAGTGCCCTGGCATCATGCCATTACTTAATAGTATTACAGTTTAGGAATGCATAAGTATTACATCAGAACTTGTTACAATGTAATTTCCATTACTGCATTTTACAAGCTATAAAAGCATAGCTAAAAAGGGTCCCTATGGATTAGTTGACATAGTCAGTGAGTGAACAAACAAACCAACCAACCAAACACATGCAATCAAGCAAGCAAGCAAACAAACAAACAAAAATGCTAGCCTTCAAACAATCTGCATGTCTTTCGTAATACTGCAGCCACAAGGCATATTATAATTAGATACAGTGGTCCTCACATGGAGGGTATAGAATCAGAACTCCCATGGGGAAAAAAAGCATTCCATTTGCTGACTTTAAACGTGTTGGCAAATAATGTGCCAGCCTTTCAAACTAAAGTGACTGGCATGCTGTTTGCTTGCATTCCTTAACATTTTGAAACTTGATGACCCTTTCTATTTTGTGTCAAGCAATATCAGGCAAGGAATCTTGTAAGTAGTATCTCAAAAGCAACATTTTATATACAAAAATAATAGTAAAAATTCACTACTTTAGAAATATGATCATAATTTCAACTAGTATAATATCCCCCCCCCCCCGAGGTTCTCAGACATAAAACTGTGTTACAAAAATATATTGTCTGCATGGCTGTGCACAGTGAACAATACTGATAGAGTATCTTGCAGATCCATTTCAATGAGTACATAATGCTGCACTCAATATTGTTTGCACATTCATGGTTTTGATTGCTCCTGCAAATGCCACGGCCATCATTTTATAGTGCATGGAGTACAAGTAAATGAAACAGTTATGCCAAATTACTGGCGGAATTAGAACAGATTACCATAAAAAGGCAGGACATTTTTCTAGTTTTGGATACCAAAATAGTAGGGCTATTGTTTAGTATAAGTAAACAAAAAGAAAATCTCTTAATAGTTTCCACAGCATTATGAAAAACAAAGATCCCTTTGCGCAATCCTTTCTTTTTTTTCCCTGGAGGAAAGTGAAGAGGGAACACAAGTTCAGAAAAGTATGAGAAGACGTTTCTTTCCTAAGCAATAGACTGAAAGCCTAAGGGTTAAATTAAAACAGTGACATCAGTCATGACCAGAACAGAAATGAATGTTTGGGAGGGAACTGTCAGCCTGCAATAAAAGATGATTCGGTCTTTTTCTTTTTGTTTAACTGCAGGACACCTCCAGAAAAGAAGAGTACCATCCTGGTCAGTAAACTGCTCTTTGCATGTTTCAAGTTAAGCCTTGACAGCTGTTGAAAAGAGAGCAGGGTTTTCTGAGCATCAGTGCATTTGTCTCTGGACTACTTCAACTTTGCTTGTTTGGGTTCTACGTCAGACTCATGTGAACAGTTTCTCTGAAACTATCTGGCCAGTGGAATATTGATGCCTTCAGTCACATATGATAATGCATGACACCCCTGCGTCCATACAAGTTCTTAAAACTGGGGAAACCCGTTGATACATTCTTTTTCTGATGAGGAGATGCTTTGCTACATCCTATGAAATGGAGTAACTTGAATAAGAACTTTTATTTCACTTGAACATAATCCATAGCTTCCGAAGAAGTTCTGTTTAGAAAAACACTAATAAATGGAATATTCTCTGGGACAGCATTTTTGAAAATATTGTTATATCTACAGGCTTTTAAACTGGTGAGTAATACATGCAAACTGTCATTGGGAATGCTGTGTAGAGGACATTATGAAATGTGAAATATTCAGATTTTTTTTCTGGGGGGGGGGGGGTCTGAAATCCCTTTTGTATATCAGTTTTATACCCACAGTATAATGTACCCATATCATAGTGTGCTGTTTTGCAAGACTTATACATCCCTGGGAGGTTGGGGATGCATATATAAAATCTGAGAACATCAAGTACGATCTTCAGAACATGAAAACATTAACTGTGATGAGTGGGAATATATACTAACTCCAAAACTTCAATATCGGACAGTCCCGGTAAACAAATGTAAAATAAATAAATAAAATAAATATCTTATTCTCCCTTCTGTGATGTACAGTGATCTCAGAGTTAGTAAATGTAAAATGACATGCATGTGAGGAGGTACAGGGGGAGTAAAAGTTCCTGCAAAAATAATTTAAAGGTGTAATTGGCATAATGGTTAGGGTTTTTACCTCACAAACACATGGTTTGGAGTTTGAGTCCCACCTTGGGAAGCATAGCTAGGCTTAGAGAGGCCAGCCAGGGTTGGTCCCCTTGTAATCAACTATGAAGCAATAGTGAATTTCTGAATATTTGTCCTTTTTTTTTTTTTTTTTTTGTAAGAACCGAAGTTTAGATTTCTAGCTGTCAGGACTTGCTGTTATCTGGACTTAGACTTCTAACAGAGAGTCACTCCCTGGGTTTTGGGGCAGGCTGATTTATTTATTTTAGTAAGTATATTGATAGAGTTCAAATATAATAGAAATATATTAATATATTCAGGTAATTAATTACACAACAAGCATTTCTAATACATATATCAACATTTAAAAACAGTTTTTATTTAAATATTTTTAAGACCAATAATAAAGTTTCTGTGTACCTTTTATTCATTACCTTATGGAGAGATTTTATTCTTTGAGAAAAACAAGTATCTAAATGTCAGTCAGATAGTAGGAATCCTCTTAAATACATTTTATGAAAATGATTAGTATAATATCAAATGTTATAAAAAGAGGTAGGTGAGTTACTGATCACTTACATAACTAACAAAGCCACATTCCCAAAACAAGAATCATAAAGCACAAAACTCTTACAGTAATCTTCAATAACTTAATATTTCCAAAGTAGAAATACTATTTATGGAAAATAAATGCTAGTGTTATAAATTACTTGTGGCAAACATGTATGAATGTAGCAAAACAGTAAGTCCTTTTTGGAAACATATGACAAAACAGAACAGATTTTTTTATGTAAGGTCAGAGCAGAAATAATTCTCAGTTTTATTTCATGGTTTCTTGGTCAGTTTAGATTTCAGGCTCAACGTTCTCTCTAACATATAACAGATGGTGACAAACTGCTGTCAGTGTGTTGTAAATTTGGTACAATAGTGCAGAAAGAGGAAAAGTCGTTCCACAGCTGAGAATTAGCAACTGCAGAGATGTGGTACTTGGCATACAATGTTAAGGTTATGGGTTGCTTGTTCTATTTTCTATCACTCTAGAGTAACTGAGAAAAACATAGGCTGTTAAGAAATGCTGCAGTAACTAGTAAGGGAAGCTGGATCAGAGGCACTTTCGGAGTCATGATGCTTTGGTTTGATGTTAAAAGAGAAAATGATAGAAGTACAGTGTTGCAGATAAGAACTACAGATGATTGACTAAGGGCTGCAAGACCCCTCCATTTAGTTTTGTGTTGCTACATTTTTTCCATAATGTAGTCTCTTCCAGGTACACGACTATTTCTCTTCTGTCTCCAAAAACATTCTGTTGACTTCTTTGGGCTTACATATTATTATTTTTCTTACTCCATTTGCATTCCTTCTGTTCTCAGCTAGATGTCTTTACTACCCATCTACCAACCTTTCTGTGATAATGTTTTCCTCCCATCAGTCTAGTAGCTGCCTTACCTTCATGATATGGTTCCCTGCTCAAAGAATCCTTTCCTCTGAAAAACAGCTACCACTGTTCCCATATGTAAGTGTGAAATATTTTCTTCTTTATCACTAAATATGTAAAAAGTACTTGGGCAGTGTGGTGAGGTATGAAAGGTCCACACAATGTTTTCATTATATCCATGTCTTTCTGTCTTTCTTCTTTCCACCTGTACAATATATGGGGACAACTATATGTATATATAAAACAGTGGCACATGATGAATATTTACATATAGGTAGATAGATAGATAGATAGATAGATAGATAGATAGATAGATAGATAGATAGATAGATAGATAGAGATATAGTTTACTATAAAAATATTGAAACACAAAATCTTGAGACCATAATATTGAAAGAACAAAACACTGAAGACCATAGTATTGAACTCTGACACTTGCTTCTCTGCAGGACACGTTAGCACTCGTTCAAGGGTCCACACCCCTGCAGGACCGATGGTAGCACCTGTTTCTGAATCTGCACTGGTAGGAAGTTTGATATTTGAAGTTTTTTTTAATTCTGGTGTTCAGCTTTTTGTTCTTTAAATATTATGCTTGCAATATTTTGATTTTCAAGATTTTGTGTTCCAAATCTAGATATATATCTTGGTCTACTGAAAAAGATGAATGACCCAAACACTGACATTCACAAGATCAACCACAAACGATCAACTTTGCAAATGCTGACAAGACTGATCAAAAGTCTTGGTGCATGCAAAACAAATCATCCAAAAAATAGCCTTAAACATTGTTTTTTGCAGGGGGACAAACCACCTGCATCTTCCCACACCTCCTGCTAGTAATATATCCTAACTCTGAAATCGTACAATCTCAGGGAAAGCAACATATTTCCAAACCCTGAGAATTATGCAGTCGTGCACATCTGTCGACCATCTGTGCATTGACTAAATTTTGTTGACTAAACAGATTGACCTAAGGGAGATGTGATTAAAATCAGTCCTCCCTCTCTACTATGAGAGCTGGAGTCCCAGGCACTTGCTGCCAGGGGCTTAAGCGTCTTGAAGCTCACACAGACTGATGCTCATGCTCAACTCAAAATGCATGACCTGGCAAGGTGCAACAGTGTGTTTTAGGCATGTCCTTGCAGTGTTATCAGTTTAACAACGAAGGATAGATAATAGTAATAAAAACAATAATCCTGTTATGAAGAAAATTCACTTATGTTTCAAGGCTGAATGGAACACATCAATCAACACCCAGCATTGTTACAAAGCCCACTGTGAATGCTCCAAAAGAAAGCAGACATTTGTGCACAGTTTTGTAAAATAGTATCCCCATGAAATTATCTTAAAAAAATGAATATGTATCTCATTTGCTGAGAATTGGCAGTCATGTAGGGTAGCAAAGATTATAGTAGATGGCCAACTTTCTGACTCTGCAGAAGTTACCAGTGAGTATATTTAGGGTTCATTTCTTGACTCACTCCTCTTTCATTTTCATTTCAGACTTGTGGGCAGATAATATGGTTTACCAACTCCACTTATGATTGCAAATTGAGTTCCTTCATTCTTCCTACAACAGATGCTTCTTTCCCACAGAATGGACTGGGCAACACTCAGAACTTGGGTGCAAAGAGTAGCCTAGCATTTAACATTAAAATGTGTCCTATGTCCTTTGGTAAGAAAGTGGTCCCAGTTAAGTGCAGCACTGGGATAAGGTGTTAAAAGTCAATCCTAGTGTTAGTGAGTCTAAACGCCCCTCAATCTGGAAGCAGTTCTACACCATACCTATTCATAAAGGAGGTAACTCCGCTGAAATCTCTAATTTCAGACCCATTCCTATCCTCTCCCCTCTCTCTAAAGTCTTGGAGAAATGTATACATGAACAGGTTATGCATTATCTCATACAAGAAAACCTACTAATGCCCACACAACATGGTTTCCGAACTAAACATAGTACTACCACAGCTCTACTGTCCTTCCTTAATACTATCTCTTTAGCCAGAGATGATCATAAACTTATCTCTTGTCTATTCCTTGATCTCTCAAAGGCTTTGAACACCGTTTCTCATTCTCTGTTACTGAACAAACTGTCTGTCCTCAACTTCTCCCCATATACAATTGCATGGTTCTCCAGCTATCTCCCTGGCAAACTGCAATGAGTAAGATGGCACTCTGCACTATCTGCTCCCCTTCCAGTAAGAATGGGTGTCCCCCAAGGATCCATTTTTGGTCCATTACTCTTTAATATCGTCACTAACTTACTATATTCTTCCTGCCCACAGTCTTCTATAGTCCAACATGCTAATGACTCTACAGTCATTACCATAGCTAACTCCCCCTTTGAACTCATCGGCTACCCAGTCATCCTTTAACTCAGTCGAGTCATGGCTTTCCAACAATCAGCTCATCCTTAATCCTAAAAAACAAAGTTGCTACTCTTCCTCCCTAAAACAGTCCACCACATCAAATCCTCCTTCAGCATAATGTCCCTAAACAATACCCCTATCAAAGTTGAATGCTGCACAAAACTACTCGGTATTACCATCGACGATCAGCTAAAATTCGACCTTCACATAAATAATTGTATCAGAAAATCCCATCTGAAACTAGGACTACTATATAGGAATAAAAAATTTCTCACCACAGAAGCTAGGATCTCTCTCACTCATGCTTACCTTCTACCCTGTTTAACATATTAATATTCACAAATCTTAACTCCTCCCTACTCACCAAACTAGAGTTAACCCATTACAAAATAGCTAGATTCGCAGCTCAACAACCCTATAAATCCCACCACTGCCTCTCCTTAAAATACTTAAACTGGCTTGAATTACCTCACCTGCTTCTCCTCTCTCAGCTCCAAATCATACACTCCATTCTACATCTGCCTGCCTTCTGTCCAACCCTAAGCCCCTTCATATCGCACTACTCTCCCACAAGACAT
>NC_056743.1:1808263482-1808270982 GCF_019279795.1 Protopterus annectens | reverse complement strand
TACACATCTATGACAGACTTGCATCTTACCCAGGATTAGTCTTCCTGCTCTGCTCTTACTGAGGACCAGGATAGGCTTCAACTCCACTGCAACCATGAAATGGATAACAGTGGGTGTTAGAGAATTGCTGAATGAATTTAAAAGGCAAACAAACAGTTAATATTTTCTGAAAACTCAGAAACTCAGAAGCATGTAACAGTAAGTTAATGTAACTCAACAACAGACAGTATCAGGAGGTGTTACCCCTGGGAGTAATTATTCATAGTCTGAAATCATCTACTCGTAATGATGTCAATCAGGTGCCTTGAAGATGTCTTGAAGACCTAATCTAACTTAAAAGTTAGTTTTGATTTTTGTTTTTCATTTCTGATTTTTTTTTTAAGACAACTCTGCTGAGCTACATTAAACAGAGACATAGTGAGAACGTATAACAGGAATATTTACAAAACCTAAAGGTCAGTGATCCGTCCTTAAGTTATTGTAAGTCATACTCTTAATACTGATGCTTATCATTGTATGCAAGCTGTTAAACGTTCCCAGCTATTACCAATAAAAACATTTATAAAGTTTATAATCATCTTTACATTTAATCTTTCTCTACAGAATATTTTTAAATTTTAGTAATAATGCAGTAAAGTCTTTCCCAGCCAACAAAAATAAAAGGAAAAACGGAATATTAAAACGGGTTAATATGAAAAAAAAGAAGAAGAAGTAAAAAGATGTCCAATTCCTCAACTACAGCTACAGTTATTCACTTTATATAGATTTGGCAATGAACTCATATTTTTCATTGATAGAAAAATCACATATTCTATGATAGAAATCCTTCTCTGTCCCTTAAGCCTTAAGGAGGCCCAACACTTGTGATGTTGTACTTGTACATTTGTTACTGTAACCAGCGGGCAAGCACTCTACTCAAATGCGCCACAGTTTCCTCTTTACTCAAAATGTTGAATAGTTCAACCAATTTCTTGATTGTAGGATAATCTTTGCTTTTCTGTTTTTTTGGTTAGCAACCTTTTCGCCCAGTAGTATAACTGCCCAGATTAGTTTTTCACAGAAAGCTTGCATGTCTTTTTTTGTCTCTCCCAGCCCTAAAAAACAATTTTGCCAGTGTTACAGAGGCTTTATCTTTGTTTAATGTCTAAGTGTTTCTAAATTGTATTTATTTATTTATTTAACATTTTGATTTCCGGGAGTGTCTGACTGGGCTAGAAGCCCATTTTCAGCAGAAGCCTGGGGATAAAAGCTCCACATACAATATTTCAAAAAAAAAAAAAATTACAAGGCAATTAAAATGCAAAAATTATACAATAGATCATTGCTAGATAAGAACTGCAAAAACAAAATACTAGGGTTACACAGTGCTAGAATAAGCAAGAGGCAATGATGCAGAGATTGTCAATTATTACAGAAGAAAAATGCAGAAGACTCAGTTACATTGAGTGTACTAGGAGGAGCAGGGGATCTTTGTATATAGGTATACACAGAGTATATATAGTTCAGAGCTGTGCTTTGAGGGTAGGAAAATCCTTCCAAAATACCTCCAGCTTCTCACAGTCCCAGAAAATGTGCCACCTGTCCCCTTTTACCTCCTATTCACATCTTCATTGAGTAAGTAGAGCCCAGGGATATATCTTTTATGCCTTGATAGGAGTATAAAGAAAATTGTTATACACTTTCATGCAAAAATTCTAAACTTTATATATATATATATATATATATATATATATATATATATATATATATATATATATATATAGTATTGCTTTTCTTGGCATCATACAGATTTGACATCACCTTCTAGCAACAATGTCTTCCCCCACAAATGTGTCTCATGAATTATTGACTTTGGCTGTCCTCATCTCCCCAAGTGCTTTCTGCATCATTACCTCTATGTCATTACTTCCTGTCCCAATGTCTCTGTACTCCAGGAGCATCTAATAAACACTGACCAATCCTCCTGGGCCATTCGTGAAAACTGGACATCTCTAGCTTCTAATCTGAAGGCCTGATACACCAAAAATATACCTTCTGATAGTTTGTACTTCTGTTTTTTCCTCCTCCCAAGTTAGTACCCTTTGCACAACAAACATTTTTCTCAATATTGCAGTTGCGTCTTCATCTTCTGCCTTCTTCCTACTAGCAAAGTATCTTTTTTATCTTTAAATCTAGACTCCATGGAGAAGCAACTACCTCTTGAAGTAACCTTCCTATTTTCAGCCAAACTATATCTAAAAGTGGGGGAACAGTCTTTTGCACCCTCCTTCTCCAAATAGCTTCAATGAAGTCCTTCTCCCCAAGCTCATTGTTTCTGTGTCTCAGCATTTCTTTCCATATGGAATTATAAATGTTAGAATGACACATTGTTCATGTAGAAACTTGTATTGCCTTTAAGTATAGCTGAATATTACATATAAACCCATACTTCTTAGGTAGAATCAATATGTTCTGTTTCAGCTTACCTTTTCTCAAACCCAGATAAGGTTTCTAATTCAATATCTAATTTTTCCCAGAAATGTTGTTTGTTGCAGTGTCGAAAATTACTGTTCCATATACAGTAGATGAAAACAGAATGTCCCATTGGTTTGCTAGCACACACTAACTGTAATCCTGAATGCATCCATTCCTGTAATTTTTTTCTGTATTTTACTGAAAATATTTTCATACAAGTCCCTCAAAAAGTCCTCATACTTTTATCCAATTTCCTAAGTATTTTCTAGTGCACTGGTCTCAGGAAAAGAGGTGAGCTTTAGCCAAGTACTCCAACATTTCCAAGTTAATCCAAATAGCTCTTGACTTGTTCCATTTAAACCTGAATCCAGAAAGCCTTCCTTATTCTTCAAGAATTTGGAATCCATCCTAAACCTTTTTAACTGGTTCCATAGAGTCAAAATGACATAATCTGCATAAAGTGCAATCTTTAATTCAGTGACCCGCCACTGATAACCTTGAACTTATGACTGCCAAATCCTTGCAGCCAAGGGTTCTAAATATATCTCAAATAAAAGGAATGAAAAAAGGTATCCCTGTCTCATCCTTTTTGTCAACCAAAATGGATTGGAGACACACCCCCTATTATCTTGACTCTTGCATATAGCTAGTTTTGAATTTCTTTACATCAGGGTGAAGACAGTAAAAGGACATGCATACTGAATTTATTTCAGTGGCAGTTAGAGCAAATAGAGCTCTTTGTAGGATAATAACATTCTGAAACATTACTTAAGGGGTAAGCCATGATGAAACAACTTGTTTTCCCTGAAGATAAGTGAGTTCTCTCAGTAGTATGAAGTGTTTGTAGAGGTTATGAGTAGACACTGCTCACAGAATCCACAAATGTACTAACTGTACATATTTTAGTCTTTCATAGACATGTATTATTTGTGATGTAATCTGAGTAATGACTGGAAGATACTGGCTATTGCTGCTGCCTCTCAGCTTCTGCTTTTCCAGTTCAATTCCTGAGATGCTTTCTTTGTGAACTCTGCATGTTCCCTCCAGTGTCTACCTGCATTTTCATTAAATGCTTCAACTTTCTCCTGTATCTCAAAGTCATAGCATCAGTCAACCGTCGATCTTTCATCTTGGCCATAGGTGTACATGTAGTGTGTAAGTGAATGAGTGCTTGCACTTGCATCCTGCTATGAACTGGTGTCCCAGCCAGGACTGATCTCTGCCTTATATGTGTTGGTTGGCAGTATATGCTCTGTTTCTTTCTGAAACCTTGAATAGCATAAAGTAGCACTGGAGAATGAATTGAAAAAAACAGACTGGAATGGCAGATTTCAGTTCATGGATCAGTGCATTTTTAGCAGTGGCTTTACAAGTGTAACACTACAAGACTAGTAAGCTTATGTTACAGTCTAAGATGAACGGGATCATCATTTAGAGTTATCTCAGTATCACAATAAAAGGAGAGGGAGGCACCAAGAGAAATTCCTAAAAAAATACAGCAAGCTACGTTTTCAATTTTATTATGCTAAGTCAGAGATAAGAAAGGGAAGACATAGGTCTGAAAATTGAATACTTCAAGTAAACCTTGAAAGTATCAGAAAGATTATTTTGATTCAGAATTAAGTAGCTGTTTAAAATATTTTCA
Source organism: Protopterus annectens (assembly GCF_019279795.1). NCBI lineage: Eukaryota > Metazoa > Chordata > Ceratodontiformes > Protopteridae > Protopterus > Protopterus annectens. The sequence goes on along the minus strand of NC_056743.1, from coordinate 1,808,266,883 downwards.
AGCACTAGGATTGCTTAAAAATTAACAGTTGATGGGGTGGTGCATCTCACTGACAGTAGTTAGATGGGGTCCGAACGTTGTAATATCGAACCCAAATGTCCGAAATGTGAAAATAGCGAAGCCGTGGAACACCAGTTTTTTACCCAGGAAAAAAAATGGTGGGCCGTTTTCGTGGCTTTGCTATTTCCTCCACTGTGGTGTGATCTTGGAGTTGGTATATTTAAGTGGGGGGCTGTGTGGGGGGCACAGCTCCCCACATTAGTATAAGTTTAAAGTGTACATGTTTTTTTTTTGTTTTTGTACCAGAACAGCAATTTTTTTTTCCCTGGGAAACAAATTGCTGTTCTGTGTGTTCATACTTTTTGCATTTCGAACTTCCCAGTTCGCTATTACATCGTTTGGACTCTTTGTGCGTTCGACAATGTAATATAGACCCATTAGATGGGATGCTTCCAAATCAGTCAGAATGCATAGTTTTCACTGTAAATGTGGTCTCAAAGTAAAGTCATGCAGCACAGAAGGTTTGAAGCTGTTTCTACAGTCTCGGGCCTGAAGAGTAGATAATCTATGGGACTATTTTACTGGCTATTTCTGGAAGCTTTTAATGTTGTACACCAGTGTTTTGTACCATTGTCTTCCCTTTAAATGTGCATACAAACACAGTTTCAAAAATATATTAAGTACTAGCATTCAAAAACTGCACATTATTGTGTGGTATCAGCACATGAGTCAATATCATTTATTCAGGTACTTACGTATTATCACAACCAGATTTTTCACAGGAATACCACTTGGTTCCCAGTCATGAAATATGTTCGTTAATGATGTATAACTGTTATATAGTGTGTTTCCTTTAACAATACAGTTTTTTTTCTGGAGTATTTTCAATAAAATGTAAAAAGACATGCAGTTGTTGCTTTATGCACTTCACTGCCAGGATGTCGCTTATTGAAAGCCCGGCTGCTGAACGTTCCTTTTTTGCATAGCAGCAAATGCTGTGAAATAATGGTTATAATTGTATTTGGGTTTCAGGTATCACAGCTGTGTCATTGCTCTCCTGAGACTCATACAACACAGTATTTTGCTTAGTTTAAGATGCATTTCTGGGACTAAAACACACAGAGGGACGCCTCCTCACCATTTGGAGTCATATTGAATGGAAAACATGTACCGTAACATGCAGTTTGACAAAGAAGAAAAGTGTTTTGAAGCAGTAATAACTGCACTTGCTGACAATTTCCCACCACTCAGAATGACAAAACCATACAATGAGCAATCAACATCGTCACAGCAGTCATGAAATCAATAATCAGTTAATTACTATCTGGTTTTGTCCGAACATGTCACCACCATTACAAAGCAAAACAAGCTCACCACTGTCAAACTTCTTCCTTGAAAAACGAACCCCCCACAATCAGCTGTCAACATCAACCACCCTCACTTTTTACAAACATTAGTGTGCTGCAATTTCGCATTGCAATGGTTATTTTCAAGTGTGTTTATTCTTAAGAAATATTACTTTACCAACAACATATTTTCTGTGTCTGTGTTTTCCTTCTCTGAAGGCTTCGTTCCTCACTATTTAAATATTCCATTTATCAGTAAGACAGCGTCCATGACAATTCAAGCGTGCGTCTGTAATGCACGCAAAAAAGGAAGAGGATTTTTTTACATTTTTGTCTGTTTCTGAATGTAGTCCAGACTTTTTCACCAGCAATAAGGAGTTTGAACAACACTTTACAGAGTTTCATGCGCTTGTCTGTAGTCAACGATGCGAATTTCGCAACCGCGAACATCTGGTTGCGATAATACATAAGTACCTTTATTTATTCTGATGATGTTACACAATTTCAACTTAAACTAAAATAAATGAGCGTCATTTCAACACATCACATCTAGAAATGATAAATAAAAGCATCTGCTATAGTTGCTATCAAGTTATTTCTTTACTTTTTTCTTTGTTTGTATCTCTGTGATTTTAACTGCTTGAAGTAAAAGCCCCTTCACTTTTTATTCTGGTTATTCATGTAGTGTTCATTTATATACACTTTTACTGTTTGTATTATAACACCTTAATACCATCAGAATGGAAGTGTAAATGAAAATAGATAACGCTATGTGAACTGCTATTTGATTCCGCTGCAAATGTCATAATTTGACAGTTGAGAGAAATTCTCGAATTTTAGACATTCTTCATGTTAATCACTGCAGTAGTAGCCTTAGCTATATGAGGTTATATCCTGCCAAAGATATAACAGCCGGCCAGCTTCCAAAGCTTCACAGCACCTTCCACATGCCCAAACTGTCAAACAGCTTGAGGTGAGCTGACTGAAAGACAAGTTTGGATGCGGAGCCCTTCAGCGCTTTCTTGCCAGCAGAGAGAGGGAGACTGAGCTCTTAAAGGACAATGCCTGGAATAATAAAAAATAAATGTCAACACCCTGGCATAAAAAACACACAAAAAAACAAGGGGGTTAAAGTGTGGGAGTGTCTACTGCAGCAGTGATCATTCAAGTATCTATGTTGTGGTAAGTGATCACTGCTGCAGTAGCCTTAGCTGTATGGCTATATGACAATAGCTAATTGTGTTTGGGAGATGGAAGGAGAAAGGTGCAAGAGCTCCTGGAGACTGGTCCTAACAAACCTTGATCTAGACCTAGAGAAGGAATCAAGCTTATAATGCTTTGTAAAAGTATGCACAGAGGACCAAGTAGCAGCTTCTAGAATACTTCTAGAATCCAACCCTTTCGAAAAACCTATAGATGAAGCCAGGAGGTTGGTAGAGTTGGCCTTGACCCTGCCTGGAATACATTTGTCATGGTGAGTATAACAAAAGTTAATAGCATTAGACAACCATTTGGAAATAGTCTTGTTTTGACACAGGTTGTCACTTCTTACCTTCACAAGAAATGAATAATTGATCTGAAAATCTAAAATATTTAGTTATGTCTGGGGTACCTGTGGACATCCAAGGTAAGGAGTATCCTTTCTCCTTCATTTTTTAGGTTCAGGAAAGAACACGGGTTATGGTACAACTGTACTGTCAAAGACTTTCAGCAGTTTCACTGTTGCAGACATCTGCAGTCTCTACACTTCCTGTTTAGCTGTCCTTGATTTTGCAGACTGTCCCCAGTTTTTGCCTCATATTTTTCGTCTTTTCCTCATAAAATTTGTGATTTTCTGAAAAAAAAATGTTAAGGATTCCTGCCACTAAATAACAGCAACAGACTTCTGAGTTTCCGAAAATGCATTCTATTCCAAATTCTGTTAACCTAGCAACATTTAATATATATATATATATATATATATATATATATATATATATATATATATATATATATATATATATATATATATATGTATTCGTATAACTTCACCTAAAGACCATTTCACTGAAACCC